>NW_025113129.1:2620288-2841156 GCF_010416935.1 Polistes fuscatus
CTGCCAGCCTGCCTGCCTGCCTGCCTGCCCCTTGCTCTTTTCAAAGGAACGAAAGCCACCCTTTGAACAAACTCGAACGTTCGGTTCAGTTCAGTTCGGTTCGAAACTGGTCCTGTCTCAAGGACCGGGCTCATAGAATTCATCCTTGCCTGCTATTTATCCGTCACATCCTTTACTTTATCGTACATCGATTCAATTTCATTTCAAAACTTGCCTTGTAAACCTTTTTCAACGTACTATTTTTCTCTCTCTTTTTATCCACTAAATAATAACACATTTTTTGTATCATTTTGTTTTTTTGATTTGAGGATTTTTCAGAGATACGTCGAAATGATCCCCCTCCCCTTTTATTTTTTTGGGGATTTGGGATTAAAAATCTGATATTATTCTTTTGTTTAAACGAAAGATACTTTTTTGATCTATTTTAGTTAGTATAAATTTTATCACGTTTTGAAAAATATTCTGGAACGGTAATAATTCTTTAATTGGTGAAAAATAAATTTATCGGCATGAACCGATATGACCCATAAAATGATTTCTCCATTAGTCGCTGATAAATTTAAAGGCTCAAGCGAAGAAAATTTTTATTGGAATTCTACAAAATGAAGGATTTAATATGACCAGTAGGAATAAGTCTAGCATTAACGTACGAAATATCGAACGATGACAAACGAACAGGTGTAACTTTTAATCGCATAAGAAATTAAAACGCATAAATAATCCTAGGAATCAAATTTCCAATACTTTTATCTCTCGATAATCTTATCACCTTTCGAACATTGTTAAAAACATTCTCATTATTTTGTAAAATGTAAAAAAAAATTTTTCGAGAAAGGATTTTGAGTTGATTTGAGTTTCTCCCACCGTAATAACGTCGTCCGAAAGTTTTTATTTCAACCCATCGAAGATTTCCTCTCCGAGTTTTATTCGCGAGTTCATTCGTTCATTCGTAAGGAAAAAATTTTCAAAATCTCCGCGAAGTACACGCGAGAGAAAAATCTTTCTCTACTACCGACGCACTTCACCGGATTAGACGAACAAAAACTTTCGACTAAACTCCCACGCAGTCGGATATCGCCAAGTTGCGCGCCCTAGGTTTTCCTAGAAACGTTCATTACGGTTTTTGCGAGAGCGAAAAAACTACGACACTCTTTGTTTTTTTTTTTTCTTTTTTCTTTTTTTTCCCCTCGTACTTTACGCGACCATAAAATTTTTGGATAGGTACTTCAACTATAGGAGGAGACACAATGTAATTTTAAAATATTCATCGTAAATATATTTGCGGATAGAATAAATCCCCCCCACCCTACCCCTTCCCCTCTCCCCGACCCTTTTTTTCACGTTACAAATCTAATATTCGTAATTTACAATTCCCCGACGACTATACACCAATGATCGTGATGTTATTACCAAAACCAGTTTTGAATTATTGAACAAGTTTAATCCAGTGTAATGATTTGAATAGTTAATACCGTAATGGCCCGTACTAGCCGACAATATACCGCCGTAGCCTTGGGTCATAACTATTAAAAATAGAAAACAAATGTAAATGGGCTTAAAAACCGTGGAAACAATCGATACGAGCAAATGATTATTTTATTCTGCATTTCGTTCGGGTTGAAAGTACGCAACATTCCGTCGCGTATCTTTCCAAAATATTTCGTCAAAATTCGTCAATGTGTGTACTCTCTCTTTTCATTGAGCAAAATGTTTCGAAAAGATCCGACCCATTTTGGGTTCGTTCCATTCTTGTTTGTTTATTTTCTTCGGTGTAAATTATGAAAACCGAAATTTTGTCTCAAACGCCCAAACCCCTATACCCACCTACCTCCCCCTACCCCCCGTTTCAGTTTTGATTGATTTCTTGTCAGCAATATTCCATCAAAGATCTATTCATGGTGTTCATGGTGTAAGAGTCGAAGTAAGGTATATCACTTGGTAAGTTTCATCGGTTTACTCTTGCTAGTTTCGAACGACTTTGGTGGTTTAGCCAAGTTTAGAAAGTTCTAGTCGTTGTTCCATCTTTGAACACTCACCTTAACGTCACGTCGTCGATTTACAACAAGGTGAGACGACGTGTTCGTGATCGTTCTACCCGACAATTCTCGTTCTCTCGAAAATTAGCCACATTATGCTGCTGCTACTGCTAATCCCTCCCCCCCTCCACCCCCAAATTGGACCATCGTAGAAATGCGACCGATTATTATATTGCGACAGATTCGATGGAACGTTTTAAGTACGAGCAAGAGGAAAATTTGCAACCGTTTAAAACCCGGGGAAAGGAACTTGGAGAATTTCAATGCTTCAACTTGCGAACTGGCTGGTGATATCTTTGAACGCAAGAGTTTTCTTACCTTCTATCTCTCATCCATTTCTTCTTCTTCTTATTCTTCTTACAATGGGGTTCAAAGATTTGATAATTATTTTAAAAGAATTTCCTATAGTAATTAATATTATTATATAATAATATAGTAATATAATAAAAAAACAATAATTAATAATATAATTAATATAATTATATAGTAATATATAATAATATATATTTAATATAAATATTATATAAATATATACAATATATTATAATAGCTTACAATATTTAATCATTAAAAACATTTTCGTAATAGTTAATAACATTGAAAAGGAAGTAAATGATAATGAGAATTTATTTACCTTTGACAAATGTATAATTTTTTGCGACAAACCTCAAAGAAGAAGAAGAAGAAGAAGAAGATGAAGGAGAAGAAGAAGAAAGGAACGATGGTTAAATCGACTGGAATCAACTCGAAATCGTGTACCATACACTATACTATATTTAAATATATACACGTATATACAAACACGCGTTATATGCATTCGAGTATATTCAGTATATACAAAGGAAGCATATTCAGCGCATACGTAAGATATTCGTAGACCTACTTGCCCGTAGCTCGACTTTAATCTTGCTTTTTGTGGGCGACATCATCGTGCGCCAACTTGCACGAGATATTATTCGACTACTGTTTCTTGCAGTTCTTGGTTACGAGTCCGAAGTTTACATTGAATGCATTTGAGATGATAAGTAGTAGTACACGGAGGAGGGGGGGAAGAACGAACTACGAAGCAGTACGGGTTTGCAAACGGGGGGTGGGGGGGTGGTGGGTGAGAAAAAACTTCTCACTCCCTTTTTACTCTCACAACCTTTTTCTTACCTTTCCATCTCTTTATTTTTCCCGTTTTCTTTTTCTTATATTCATATAACCGCGCCAACAGTTATATTTCTTTTTTTCCCTGAGAAAAAGAGAACCCCTTTCTTACGCGAAGAATTTTTATCTCCTTGGGTTATTTTTCCAGGGGAAATATATTTTCTCTAATTTTCCTTTCCTCGCATATTATTATCGATCGGTCGTCCTATTTAACTTTAAACTTGACTTTGAGCTTATTTACATAAACCCGCTGGTGGGTCTTTAGTTGGAAGCACTTGCTTGCACCAGTGTGTGTTGTCTACGAACCTGTTCAAAATCCCGAACGAATGAACGAACGAACGAACGAGGTTTCTTAACGATCTACCGACTTCATTTTAACGACGACAACGATGAAGACTAGCAGAGTGGTGATGGTGGTGGTTGTGGTGATAGTGGTGGTGGTGGTAACGGCCTAAGAGCTTTTATCGAAGGCTGGACGGTAGGAATCATTAAGTTCGCACCCAAGAGGTGGAACGTGTTATCGAAAGAAAAATGTTCTTTAAGGAGATAGAAAAGTCGCTCGATCGACTAAATTTAACGAGCTTCTTCTTTCTCTCTCTCTCTATATATATATACATATATAATATATATATGTATAATTTCAATCTAAAAATGTGTGTCAGATTTATGAACGAGTGCAAATATAAATGGTAGAAGCATTAAATCTCCTGTAAATTGATCACCGAGTGGTCTCAGATGGCCGCACCAAAGATAGAAAAGCATTTTTCATTGCCGGTTAAGTGCCGAATATGAGAGAAAGAGATGAATATAAAAAAAAAAAAAAAGAACGTAAGAAACGTAGAAACTCTTTTTTCTCGCGGTTGGCCTTTCGCCCTTCGAACATTCCATCCTTTAGCAGCTTTTCCTTGACGCGTTCCCCAAGGAAAGAAAGAGAGAGAGAGAGAAGGTTCCCAGGAGGAAGCCGGGTGACGTTGAAAATGGTGTGCCAGAGGTCGAGCTTGTTCGAGGAATGCTAAGTGGAAGGGAACCTTCCCCCCTTCTCCTACCCTCACCCTTTCCCCTCCCTTGGAACGCGAACTGCTTTAATTTAAAGTTGCGTACAGGATTTGGGACTTTTACTTTTCCACTTTGGACCCCCACCCCCACCCCCACCCCCGATCTACCACCACCCTGTATCGTAACGTACCGTAACTAGGGAAAACCGGCTGGAAAAGGAAAAGACGCTTATCGTCGCTCGACCGGCTCATTACGCTTCGTCCTTTCGAATTAACGTCCTCGGCAGGTTCCAACTCACCTAACGGCTAAACCGTTCACGAGTTTCCTATAACAGCTTCGATCGGTTTGCCAAAGCACCCTACCTACCTACCTTCCTACCACCCCTTCGATATCCTTCGACGTTAAATACTTACGACCCTTTAAGTCTCTTCCTCTATTCATTTTTAACTTTTTTACTTAAACCCAACACAACTTCTTTCCTTTCAAAAATACTCTACTCTACTCTACTCTCTCTTTTTCTTTCTTTTTCTTTTCTTTTTTTTATGTGATAGTAAAATTTTGTACAAACAATTCGCCTTGACTATTGGCCACGATCGTAATTAAATAAAAACTTCTAATTTTTCGTCATCGATGAGAATAAATTAATCGTCTGGAAAATATTTTTCCCAGATATTTTCCACCCCTTTTAATAAATTTCTATTTTATTTCTCTATTCTCTTATCTTGTTTTCTTTTTTCTCTGCGTGTGTTTTTATAAATAAATTTTTTATTTTATCATCATCATCATCATCATCATCATTTCTTTTTCCCCGTCATTAAATTTTCTCATCTATACCGTCGTATTTTAAAACCGAGAACAACAACGAATCTTCCTTCCTCTCTCTCTCTCTTTCTCTCGCACTAACACTCTTTCAAACGTTCGTAAATTTGCGGGCGGATACGCAACGGAAAAATAAATCGCGTAAACGGAAAACACTTTGTGGCCGGGAGTTGAAAAGCAACCGGAAGCTTTGAGTGGACGCACGCTACGTTCGTTGGTTGGTTCGTTGGTTGGTTGGTTCGTTCGTTCGTTCGTTCGTTCGTTCGTTCGTTCATTCGCCCATCCACTCGACGATCCTGTACAACCATTTGAACATAACAAAGAATACCACACACAGGAAGAAATACTTTCGCAATCAGTAAAGATACGAAGGAAGTTCTGGCTGTTGGCCAGGATTATAAGGAGCAGGACTGTAAAGTTTAATTTCTCAAATCCTTGCCCAAGTAGCATTTTCTTTCTCTCTCTCTCTATTTTTTTTTTGCTTCTTCTTCTTCTCTTTTACCTTAACTATGTTCATCTATTTTTATACTCTTACTATCCCTTGTCTCCACCCCCTCTCAACCCACTGAACTACCTCCTCCTACTTCTTCCCCCTCTTATCCTCATCCTATGACCATCCTTTGGCTGTCCTCTCACTCACTCAACTTCTATGCCAAGCATTTTCCACTTTCTTTCTTTCTTTCATCGTGTTTTTCCATTCTTTTCACGTTTTCTTCCTTTGCCATTCCTAAACTTTTTCCTTTCTTGTACTCTTTCAATCCTGTTATTTCGTCTCTCTTTCTTTCTTTCTTCTTTCACGCTGTCTAATTTCTTATCTCTCTTCTTTAAACTCATCCACTAACTTCTTTCTTACTCTTTTATAGAATTGATTTATAAAAAAGAAGAGGAAACTAGACCGCTTTTATATTTCACACCGTTTCTTATTTATTCTTTTTTTTTCAATGGGGGGGGGGAAGAAGAAATATTTACAACGAAATAATTATTGTTCGATATGACACAGATACTTGTTCGCAAATTGTCGAATCTTTTTTAATTAGGTTACTCCCAAAATAATAATAATAATAATAATAATAATAACTCGTGCAGATTTTTAATTATAAAATATATCTTCGAATGTTGGTGTTCTTTAAATAAAATTAACACGAAAAAATATACTACTTATAAGCAATCAGATAAAAATAAGAATACAATTTTTCCTCCTGTTACCAAAAAAAAGTTCGTATCGATTTACACGTTATAAAAGTATCTTTTCGAATTTTGTTTGTAAATAAAATTAATCCGAAAACAAAAAATTCTCACAACCAATCTTATAAAAATAAGAATACGTAATTTTGTTATTTTTTTTTCCTACCGATTAAAAGTTCGTATCGATTTTCACGAAGCATCAAAAAGTATCTCCGAATTTTCCTCGTATCAAAAAGTATCTCCGAATTTTCCTCGTATCAAAAAGTATCTTCGAATTTTCCTCGTATCGAAAAAAGAAAAATAAGAAAAAGAGAAGTTTATTTTTCGAGAAAACAATTCGCGTATAAAATTGACACGCGCGTTGTGTATAACCGCGTTTGACAATGATGAAAATTCCTCGTCGGAATGTAGATTTCGCGATAGAAAACGAAGGTCAGGTCGTCGTCGTATTCGAGAGAAAATCGATTTAGAGTTATCGTTTACGTAGATGAGGGGAAATAGAGACAGACAGATAGACAGACAGAGAAAAAGAGAGAAAGAAAGAGAGAGAGAAGTTCGTTGTTAAGGGGGAAAGTGCGTGCCGTAGACACGGACAAATATTCTCTGGCGCCGTGGGGATGAGTTGGAAACGAGAATAAAGGAAGACGAATATATACACACCTACACATACCTATTTATATATATATATATATATATTTATTTGTGTATAGGTGTATGCATTTAGATTGAGTCAGTGAGCATCGTAGGTTTCGCCGATACGCAACGGACCATCGAGTACAATGGTTTGGAACGAGTCCCAATATTATCTTCCATTATGACGCGCATTCAGATCTTCCGGGTAATAAGATCTCCTTTAGAATTTATGACACAAGCATACTACTCGTTGCATCCCACCCCACCACCTTCTTCCCCTTTCATCCCTTCTTTCCCCGTTTCTCTCTCTTTTTCTTCAACCCCTCGAACAGTCGTCGTTCTTTGTCGTGCTCGACAAAATCTTACGATTTATCAGATATTTTCTTTTGTTTCTTCTCTTTCCTTCCTATTTCGTTCTTTACTCTCGCGTAAATGTTTTCTCGGTGGGGTAGTTCGACGAAATATGTTACGTTTGACGACATTTGTTATCTTAAAAAACAAATAAACTAACACAACGCAACAGAAAGCAACGCAACGCAACATACAACACAAGTTGGCAAGGAAACAAGCAAGCAAGCAAGCAAGCGGATCAAATGCAAAGGAAGTTGCAGAAATTCTTAAATATTATTCTTTTCATATTTCTAATCTTTTTCTTTTCGGAATACTTTGACAAAGTATAAGAAGAAAAATATAAGTATGTTTTCCGAAAGCTTAACCATTAAAGAGACTTTTATTCTTCTTCTTTTTCTTCTTCTTTCACACACACTCTCACCAGTATCGTTTGAATAAAGAAAAAACTTATATATACATGTATATATATTTTTCCTGTAAAATGAAGTTGACCCGATTAAAAATAGGTTGAAACAATATACCAATAAACATAGAATAATAAACAAATAAACGTATAAACAATAGCAACTGATATCGTTCGTTTTATTATACTTCAAAGATCATCATCAGTTTCTTATTTCTTTTATTTATTATTCTTCAAATTATATTTTGTCGGTTACGTTTCTAAACGGAAAAAAAAAAAAACCAAAAAGTTCCGTTCAACGATATCGAGTTAAAGTCATGTTCCTTGATCCGTGTCTTGACCCAGTGATCTCTTAAATTATTCCTTCCTTTCCTTATTCGTCGAAGCACAAATAAAAAAAGGAATAGATAAAGAAAGAAAGAAAGATAAAGAGAAAGAGATGAGTTAAAATGGATAAGAAGGTAGGATAAGAAAAAAAAAAAAAGAAAAGGAAGAAAATGAAACGCCATTAGAGACATCCGCGGTGTTTGACGGGGATACCTGACGGAGAATGAGAAAAAGAAGAAAAAAAGAACAAGAAGAAAACGAAAAAAAAACGAATAGAAGGAAAAAAAACGAGCCGTTTGCACGCACTTACTCCGGGGTGAATCCACAGAAAATCCTGTTGCTGGCAAAAGATTCGTCTTCCAATCTGGCGTCTAGCGTAAAGAAGAAGAAAGAAAAGAAAAGAAAGAGAAAGAGAAAAAGAAAGAGAGAGAAACACAGAAATAGAAAAAGAGAAAGAAGAAGAAGAAGGGTTTGGTAAAACGATGAGGGGTGGGGGGGGAAAAAAAGGAAGGGTAAAGAAAGAGAGCTTGAGGGATAGTAGCAGTAGTTGTAGTGGTGGTAGTGGTAGTGGTGATGGTGGTGGATAGAAAAGAAAGAGAGAAAGTGAGAAAAAAGAGAGAGAGAGAAAGAGAGAGAGATAGAAACGCGAAGAAGTAGAAGTGGAGTACGACAAAACCTCAATCCCTTTAATGGAGACAAATCCCCCTCGCGCACACCCTTCCACGAGGTAGTAGCAGACAATTTGTAAGAGTATATCCCACCTAGCCCGAGATATTAGTATCCAGGAACAGAGGTAGCCCCAGCAGCCAATCATCCTCCAACCTACTCCTTCTATACCCTTCTCTTTCTCTTTCTCTTTCTCTTTTTTTCCTTTCCGTTCTAACTACGTTAGTTTTCCTACGTTATCAACTAGAATCGGACTAACTACTATTACTTTACCCCCACCCCCTTTTTTTCTGTAATTTTTTTTCTTCTCATTTTCTATCTTTCTTTTCTTTTAATTTATTTTTCTATTAATTTTAACTTCTCTCTCTCTCTCTCTTTTTCTCATTCCTTCCTTTCTTATTTTTGTATTTTTATTTTGTTTTTGATTTTTTGGATCATTCGTATGTGAGCGTATATTACTTTACCCCCCCCTTTTTTTCTAATTTTTTTTCTTCTCATTTTTCTATCTTTCTTTTCTTTTAATTTATTTTTCTATTAAATTTATAAATTAATAAATATATATATATATATATAATAATATAATTATTATATTAATTAATAATTATTAATTATTATTAATTAATTATTAATTAATAATTATTATATATATATAATAATAATATTGTATAATATAATAAATAGATTTATAAATTAATAATCTTTAATTTATTTTTCTCTCTCTCTTTCTCTTTCTCTTTCCTTCCTTTCTTATTTTTGTATTTTTATTTTGTTTTTGGATCATTCGTATGTGAACGTATCCAAAACGTAGACTCAACAACGAAATTATAAAATTAACGAGCAACATCCATCAGGTAGCATAATACCAAACATTAACCACCAGCAACGACCAACCAGGAGGAAGCAACTTTTTCCTACCTACTCAATCTTGGTTAAAAGTCTTTCAACCCTCGTGAATTTTTGTCTTTCCTCTCGTCACTTTTCATTCCTAACATTTCTCTTCTCTTTTTTATGTTTTTTATTTTTTTTATTCTATTTTCGATCCATTATCATACGGATACATTAATATAATACTCTTGTATTTTTTTTATGAAGTTTTATCATTATTCGCGTGCATCAAATATCATTCAATTTAAAAACCCGATGAAAAAAGGGGGAAGAGGTTGTTTTGAGATCGGATGTTAATAAAACAAAATGAAATAAAATTTTTGTTTGTAAAATTATCGTAATATAATTATCTTTTCATAAGTTATCCATCGACAATACGTTTTATTTAAATTCGACAAAAAAAAATTAAATGTAATTTTAATTAAGTAGTAAATATTTCGTAATCGAGAAATAGGAAGAACAACGGAACAGTCATATAACGTAACTTTATTCATTATAAGGGACGATTAATCATAAGTTGAAAGAGTCTAGCGATGAAACGAGTTCTCCTGAGCCTGCCGAGAGATATATGAGCTTTATTAATTCTAACCTCGTTGAGGGAGCGATAAAACGTTAAATACAGCCTTTGCTTAACCGTCCACTTCATCGAAAATGAATGAATTTTCTTTCGTATAAAAGAAAAAAGAAAATAACCCCCAAACCCTAAAATAACCCGTATAATAATGATAAGCAATGATAGAACGATAATAATAATAATAATAATAAACTTTTGAACGATCGAGTGTTAGGGTCTTGAAGATCATCTATTTAATTCTTGGTTGTTACATCATTGTGCTTGACTCAAAATGATAAATTGTTATCCCAGATAGAACGTCGTAAAAAAACTGACACACGCGAAAGAAAAAGAAAAAAGAAAGGACAATGATCTCTTTAAGTATCCTGATTCTAAATGTTGACTTATACAGGACTGTTGAAAAAGTACGTTCTACTGTAAATTTGTTGTCAACTCGTTTAAAATGTAAAAAACAATACTGTAAAAATACTGTAAGAAACAATCGATATATAAACTGAATTATTTGATTTCTCAGTTTAAATTTAAAACGATTTAACTCTTTGGGATACGATGGGATTAAAAGTGTCCCACCTTTTAGATGCACTTTAATGCACCGGTGGTGACATTTATAGTCTCACCACGAAATATTGCAATAGTTGCATGTGCACAATACTAATGTATTATTCTTTTTTATTGATGTTTTAACATTACTCGAATATCAATTTAGTTTTATTGAAAATGCAATAAATTATCTGAAATTCTGTGTCATAAGGAATTAAATCAATTGAAAATACGAATGAAATTCTTCGACGAATTAATAATTGGAGACAAAAAATAGAAAAGAGAGATAGGAAACTGTAGGATAGGGAAAGTGAGAAAGGGTATGAGAACATGGGACAGATGGTAAAGGAATTTAGGAGAGTATGGCGTTAATGCTTTAAGGAAAGCAGTCTTTAAAGGTCTCAGTGACGCCTCTAGGGTCCTATAACGTAATGCCATGGTTCGTGGCTGTAAGTCGACTCTAAGTTTGGTCACTGGACAGCTAGTCGATAGTCAAACCTCAAACTTACATCCTCCTCACGGCATACATACATTCCACTTTGATGCTATACTCTGCTACACCTAACCTTCGAGTAGTCAGTTTTCACAATACCCCAGCTAGAATTACTTACTTTATATCTATACGATGATATCAATTATTTCCTTACTTTTTCAATTATTCTTAATTCATAATTTAAAAAATTAATTCATAATTTAAAATAAAAAACAAAAAAAATATTGTTTTGTTTTCAACCATATGTTTGTTGCTTTGAGCCAATACTACTATACTACTATTATAATGATAAGTTTAATAATAATTACATAATTTTAATTTCCATTTTGTTTCACCTATATATTATATTGTACTACACTGTAATTAATGACCTATTAGGGAGCTTCTAAGGGTCAATAAAATATTATTAAATAAATAAAATCGTCTTATTAAAGAAAGAAATCTAGTAAAATGCTGTTACTTTCTATTTATTTCTTTGGAAAAATTCTTCAGATCTTCAGTTTTAATCCGAAGAAGGAATCCGCGTGTTGTCGCGTAGAAATCAGGATGACAGGATATTTTCATATAATACTCGAGCCAGGTTGCTTCCTTCTTCTCCTCGTGGACTACTCAATCATCCCTCTTAATCCCAGAGACTAAGGTCCAAAGGACTAAAGGTAATCATGATAAACTGCTGTCCCAGGGGAATTTGAACTCCGCTTTCTCGAGAGGATATCGAAGTAATTAATTCGTATCCTTTTGCTTTCTTCTTATCGTCCTCTCTCTCTCTCAAAATAATAAGACTGGTTGGTTGGCTGACTGGCCGACGTTAGACCAATCGAATCACCCCGACTATACTACTCGAAAATTATTCTTACTCGGACAAGAATTTACGAATTCAATACGAACACACTTTTCTCCAATTAACTGGGAGGATTATTAATGACGCCAAACTACGTTGGTATATTATCTTGGATTATTAATTAATCCTCTCGATCTTTATTTTGAAGAAAAGAAGAAAGATAAGGACGTTGACGATTCAAAAGAAAAGATAATCTCGATGAGTAGTCAAAGTGAAATTTTGAAATTTTATTCGCGATCAGATTGAAAAATCAATGATTTATCTGTTGGTTAAACGTTGACACAACGAATAATAATATTAAAAGTAATTACAAATAATAATAATAAATGTTTTACAAGTTCGAGTATAGAATACAATTACCGAAACAAACGTCGAATCCGTGTTTTGCAGAAAACTATAATTACGCGAGGTATACTGCTGTAATATTTATTACATATTTTTCTTTTCTAAATAAACGTTTATCACGCTTATCGTCCACAATAGATCGTCGTCGTCCGTACGAAATTTTTTATCAAAATGCAATGAGATCGGTTGACCTATCTCTCGTATACTTACACATACACACACACACATACACACGCAACACCTGTGTATACTTACGTATACGTTGTACAGTACGTAACCCGGTACATAAAATTATATGACATTAATGCGAGATCCGATATACGAGGTGTGCGTTCCGTAAAAACTGCACCACGCCAACGGAATATTTCCCATAGTGGTTTTACACGAGGTTTTCCCCCTGTTCGATATCATCCCTGCTATCATTTCTCCAACACCTAAAACACCATCGACCTTTACATTTTAAAACTATGACCCACGCGAATATACTTGCCACGGTAAAATTACGTAATTCTGTTCTTTCGCCCACCACCCACCACCCCCCCCACACGCACGTACTCATAAACTTCGTAAAAATCTACCACACCAATCATGGTGCTCGCGTATATGAAAAATATTACTAAATTAATTTCAATCCTTCTTTTTTGTTTTTTTTTCATGATCGAATAATTTCACGATTTAATTTCAATTAATTATTACGCAATTTCTTTTCTAATGCAATTGAATATAATTATTTGTCTCGATGAATAATATAATATATTTTATTGAGAAAACATTTTTGAAAATAAGTCGACCGGGTGAATGTAAGACTAATGTGCTAGAAAATGGAACCAGAACGTAAAATGGAAGGAAAGAAGTTAAACGAGTGGCAGGAGAAGGAGGGGGGAGGGGAAAAAAGGTTAAAAAAAAGTTTTAAAATGGTAGCCGTGAGTCTCGAGACGAACGATCGAACCATTTGTCAGACACTAGGAACATAAAATAGTCATTGCATAAAGACAGATACTGCTCGTTAAATCGGTAAACGGAGTAGTAGAGTGGGTTACTTGAATTATAAAACACCTGACCAGAAAAGATCATTTAGAAGCTTACATACGTTTTCTATAATTATATTCGAATTTAAATCTCGTTGATTGTTATTACACCGAAGAGAAATTGTTGACTATTGAGTTAAAAAAAAAAAGAATTTTATCTTCCATACAAATATTTTTATGAATTAAATATAAATATTCTCTCGATAAAGTTGTATTATTAACAAACAAACAAAAATTATCTCAATAAACATATGTACTTTATTAATAAAAATCTAATTCGTAAATTTAAAGAAGTTCGTGTAATTTTTTTTCAATTAACATTTCTACATTTCCGAAGTAAATATTAGAAAAATAAAAATAAAAATAAAAAAAGAAAAACAATTCATGGTGCAGTTTATAAAATACGACAAACTTGCGAACCTTTGATTTCACCCTATAATAAAATATTCGAAAAATTTCTTTAGGTAAGATTAAAAAAAAAGAAGAGAAGTAAAAAAAAAGTTTGAAGATTCGTCGCGTTAAGTTGAAATTCGTTGGATATCATCAGAGAGAGAGAGAGAGAGAAAGACGATCCTACCAAGGATATTTATATTCCTGGCACCTAACCCCCGTAAATCCCTGGTCGGCAATTAGGGGTGTGCCGGCCTACCAGTCTTGGTCTCGTCTCTCGTTCAACCTTCTACCTCGCGGCGGTCGTTAACGCGAACTATCGTTGCACGACGTGGTACTAACTCGTTCTATGTTCTCTCTCTCTCTCTCTCTCATTCTCTCTCACACCTCACACACACACATACACACTCACATACTCTCATACTCTCGTTCTCTGGTTCTCTCGTTGATCCCGTTCCCCACTCGTTACACAACGCCTAGTTTTCTCCTCGTCTCTCATACGAGCTCAACCCCCATACCCCTACAACACCCCCACCCCCACCCCACCTCCTCCTCCTCCTCCTTCTCAGTCAGTACTCGTTAACCTCTCCGGTTGCCGCAAAATGTGGCCAAATTACCCAACCCCAGTCCGCGGTATACGCACAGTGGCGTAACGTAACGTCAGATTTGTCAGCTGACTCGTACTCTCTCGATAAATGACGCCCCTTGCCTCTCTCTCTCTCTCTCTTTCATACTCTCTCACACTCTCTCAACCCACCCCACACCCCCCCAAACGAATAGCTTTCAGCGTGTTTCGCGTGTTTCTCGTAACACGTGCGTGTAACGAGCGGAATCCTCTCGTCGTCAAAGTTTAAGGGTGTACAAGTGGTGATGGTGGTGGTGGTAGTGGTTATGGTGGTGGTGGTACGAAGTGCGAACGAATAAATCAACCCTTACCGGTTTGACTTTATTCTAAGAATTTACCGAGGACATATTAGAGATCGTTATATTCGTCGGTAAAGAAAATGAAGAAATCAATCTTGAAAATATTTCTAGAAAATGTTTGACGATTTATCGGTTTTATCGTAAAGGATGATTTATTTTTGGAAGTAATTTCGGAACTAATGGGAATGGGATTGCAAATTCTTGTTATTTTTGTAATACAAGTGTATGTAAAATGTTGATAATTTTAGTTTTATTTAATCTCGAACAGTTGAAATCCTTTCGTAACTATATTTCAAGTTTTTAAGAAAAAATATCTTTAGGAGAAACTATAGTTAAAAATAATGCAATGTTTGATGAAACTAACACGTTTTGTTTAAGATACGTTAAGATTGTTAAGACTTAATTGTTGAATACGAACGTTAAATTATGATAGAAATGAGTAAAGTATTCTCAACGTGCCTTTAAAGTATATTCGTTCCACTCATTAAGTTAAGTTAAATTCCTGTAGCATAATGCATCCAAGTTATGTCAACGACCGTATGCGATGATGGCGTGCTTGACTCTTTCATAAAGTAACATCAGATTTGTCATATACGTTTCTGACAATAGTCAAAAGCTTTGCTTGAACTTTTCTAACGTAAACGCATTTATATACACCATTATCCTAATTTATTTCTACCGTCTAACTTATTTACGTGTAGATATTTTGTGTGTGTGTGTGTGTGTGTGTGTGGTTTCTTTACGTTACGTTATGAACGAGTGTCAACTTTTAACTCGTTAAACATTCACGTTTGAACTTTTAAATCATTAATTAACCCGATACAATGATTTTATTATATTTTTTATTATTATTATTATTATTATTATTATACTAGCGTTCGAGTAATTCATCAGAAATATCGTCGAACATTTCGAAACTCTGCCAAGATACAATAAAAAAAAAAAAATGGGAAAAAAGGTTCATACGCAAAAAGAAATTAGGTTTCGTTATCGAACGAAAAGTTTTTTTTTTATTATTATAGCAATAAATTACGATAACTCGTTGAAGTATTCGTGTCAAAGGTTAGATCATCAACTATCCAAATTCTATCCAATTCTATCCAAATTCTATCCAAATTTTGGATAGAAAAAGAAACAAAAAATATATACAGTAAAACCTCTTTTTGTGCGGTGGATAGGGACCGCATAAAAGAAATCGTACAAAAAAATTTCGGTAATTTTATAAATACTTACATATTATAAACAACTTTGTACGATATACAGTAAAACCTCTTTTTGTGCGGTGGATAGGAACCGCATAAAAAAAGTCGCACTTAGAAAATACATCAATTATTTGCGAAATATAGATGTGAAAATGCTTTCAATCAAATTAAATAATTGTTAGGAGATTGTTTAAATCAGATGAACAGCGTCGCGAAGTCCGGATACATCGTCGTCAAGAAGACCATTTAATCAGAGTTCGTCCACACATCATGTATATGTACATTGAAAGAAAACATAAAACTGGTAGCAACGCTGCTGAGATTTAGATACCGCATAAAAATAAATCGCACAAAACAAATCGCACAAAAATAAAATCGCACAAAAATAAAATCGCACAAAACAAATCGCACAAAAATAAAATCGTATAAAAAAGGACCGCACAAAAAGAGGTTTTACTGTATATATATATGCGATTTAAGTTATACTTTTAAGGACTAACACTTTGAAAAGATATTATTCGTAGAGAAAGAAACGAAACGAAACGAAACGAAACGAAATGAAACGAAACGAAAAAGAAAGAAAAAGAAGAACGATAAACGTGATAAGGGAAAAATTCGCGGTGTAAGAAAACTTTTATCCGTCTCAGCATTCCTTTTCATTTTTTAACTTATTTTCATTCTCTCTCTCTTTCTCTCTCGTTTCTCTTTTCTTCTCCTTTTTAAAAAGGTAAACCAAGAAGCGTCGTTATTCCTCCCGACAAGATAACATTTTTATCTTGATCCATAACACATACACATAGATACTAACGGTATCTTTCCCTCTCACCATTTTCCAACATCTCCTCCCATAATCCAACACTCCTCGATGGAATTAAAGTATGGCAAACGACTCGTGAAAATGGCGAATCTTTACCGATCCAGTTTCTTTTTCTTTTTGCTTTTCTTTTCAACCGACTAGTCGCGTTTATCGTTTATCGAAGCGTTAAGAATCGGACGATTTAGTTTGGTGATAAGGCTTCGATAGATAAGCCGTATGGTGTTATATACTAACGTTAAAGAAAAGAAAATAAGAAGAAAAAATAAAAAAAAAATAGAGAGAGAGAAATAGAAGATAAAGAAGGAAAAAAAACAGGTAAGCTCGTTCCTAAAGACCAACAACGACACTCTATCGAAAAATAAAAAGAAAAGGAAAAAAAAATATGACACAGAGACATAGACGACACCTTCGATAGTAGTGGGCTTCTTCTTTCTTTGCGATATCGATTCCTCGATACGAAGAATATCTTATGTGGCTTTTTATCGGATATCGGCGTGTGATAACATCAACGAGAGAGTAAGAAAGAAAGAACGAATATAAATAGAACTATCTCTCTCTCTCTCACACACACACACTCATTCTGATTCTCATTCTCTCTCTCTCTCTCTTCCTCACACACACACACTTTCTCATTCTGATTCTCATTCTCATTCTCTCTCTATAGTATCGGTTAAAGTTTCAATCTTTCCCCCTCCCCACCCCCAACCCATTCCACGTTTTACTCCAGAACACTCTGAGAAAACTAAACTCGAGATGTTGGAGGAGGAACAGCAGCAACAGCAACAGCAGCCAGTCCTAGTCCTCCTCCTCCTCCTCCTCCTCTTCTTTTTTTTCATCGAATATTGTGTTTCCTCTTTTCCAAGGATATTTCTAACGGGACCGAGTTGCGTTTTCGCGGTTGGATTATACGTTTTCTGTATCCTTTTGACGATTGCTATTTCCGTCTGGCTTTTACTCTACCGTCAAATCCTTTTGCGATACTACCGATCATAGGAAACGCTTCTCCCACCCCTATTTCCCACCCCCCTTACCCCCATCCCCATCCCCATCCCACCCCCACTCCTCTATCTCTACTTTGAGTGCGTTTTAAACTCCATCATCGAAAGAGTGAAAAAGAAGGTAAAAAAAAGTAAGAGAGAGTGAGAGAGAGAGAGAAATAGAAGGAAGGATGGATGGATTTGCGACAAGCTGCTTTGCTATATACCCTCTTGTCTATCGTTCGATATTTCTTCCTCAAACTCAGTCAAAGTTCTTGATACACCCTATATATGTATACATATAACGTCATTTTAAAAACGTCGTTTCCAACTCGTCATTTTTCTACTCTCGATTTATATATTAAAATATAATATGATATGATATACCCCATATCATTATATATTTTCTAGATAGATTTACTTCACGTGTTTTATCTATCTATCTATCTAGCTATCTATCTATAGTTTCTTCCTTCCTTACTTACTTACTTCTAACGATTTCCTTTCACGAGAAGAAAACTCCTTTCCTTACTAACCCCCCTCTCCCAGCCCCCACCTCCAACTCCCAGACCCAGCCCCATAACTCGAAAACTGCTGCTGCTTTTCGTCCTATCGTTACGCTTGAACTTTTCCTACCTTTCGTGTTTTAAGATGATCGCAAGCAAGCAAGCAAGGAAGGAAGCAAGCTTAGAAGCTTAAATCCTTTCCACCACTCCTCCCCCTTATTTTTTATACTTCCTATCTTTCCCATAGAACTTTTGTTCCTCGTTAATTATTTAACTAACGTTGTTGTTACGACTCTAACGTCGAAAAATTCATCAATCGGTCGATTAATAATACCTTGCCACCGTTACAGGATCATATTTTCTATTCCAATTTATTCTCTACTTCAAATAAAATTAATAATAATAATAATAATAATAATATATGATTTTCAATGAGACATAGATGGAATCATCTAATTTATTTCCTTTCTTTTTATTCCATTCTCGTGAATGCGTACAAGTGGGCAGACAACACGGTGGCTTTTAAAAAATAAATAAAAATAAAGAAGGTTGGAGAAGGGGGAAAAGAGAGAAGGGAAAATTATGAAAAAACAAGAAAAGAAATAAAATGAAAAAAAAAGCAGACTAACTTCCTCGTCCTCATTTTCAACAAACCCTCAAAAACCTATTCTACGAGGCTCTTTCTTTCTTTCTTTCTTTCTTTCTTTCTCTCTCTCTTTTTCTTTCTTTCTTTCTCTGAGCCCCTTCTGTCAACCGAAAGGTTCAAGTTAACAGCCCTTATGGGCGTTGCGGGTAGCCGTAGTTCGTCAAGTGGCACACTTGTTTATTTACGAGCTACCTTAAGAGCGATTTGTTCTCTCTCTTTCTCGAGGATCAGCTATCGTTTTGTCGTGAACTCATAATATATGTGTGTGTGTGTGTGTGTGTGTTGAAAAAAAAAAAAAAGAACATTACTAAATCTTACCGAGAATGTGTAAAACAAAATTTACCCAAACCCTCCCTTCCTTGCAATCCTTCCTTTTGTCTTTTTTTTATTTTTGTTTTTTTATTCCTTCAATTCCTCGATCTACGCCAATTCTAATTTGTAATTTATTTTTTTATAATTTTATGCTTGTTCTTTAACACTAAACTCGGTCAGGAATGATCGAATCCTGCAATTTGTAAGAAACAAGGAATAAAATCTATACCGTTGTTCGTTTCTAAATAAAAATGTGAAAAAAAGAAAAACAAAATTATTTTATTATATACATATATGTGTGTGTGTGTGTGTGTAAAGAAAATCATGTCACTCGTATAGTACTTTTCTTAAATCAAACGGTTAATTAAATCAATACAGCGCTTTTCAATCTTTAGCTAATCGATTAAATGTCGTGAATATTGTAAATAAATCTTTTATTGTTACAGAAACGCAGTTACGTTTTTATTTCTTGGTGCAAATTATCAAAGATTAAAATATATATATGTTTTTTTTTTAAACGATTATTCGATAGTTCACGATAAAAGAAAAATAAATATACACATGCATTGAAACGTTAGATAAGTACAAAACTCTATCATTAATGAAAAAAAACGAATTGAAATAAAAATAAAAAAAATAAAAAATAGAAACGCAGTTACGTCTTTATTTCTTAGTGCAAATTATCAAAGATTAAAACTCATTACATATATTTTTTAAATAATATTCGAAAGTTCACGATAAAGAACTAATCTATACACACGCATGGAAACGTTAGATAAGTACAAAAATCTATCATTAATTGAATAAATAAAACGAATTGAAATAAAAATAAAAAAAATAAAAAAAATATAGAAACGCAGTTACGTCTTTATTTCTTAGTGCAAATTATCAAAGATTAAAATATCATTACATATATATATTTTTTAAATAATTATTCGAAAGTTCACGATAAAAGAAAAATAAATATATATACACACGCATGGAAACGTTAGATAAGTACAAAAATCTATCATTAATTGAATAAATAAAACGAATTGAAATAAAAATAAAAAAAATAAAAAAAATATAGAAACGCAGTTACGTCTTTATTTCTTAGTGCAAATTATCAAAGATTAAAATATCATTACATATATATATTTTTTAAATAATTCTTCGAAAGTTCACCGATAAAGAAAATAAATATATACACACGCATGGAAACGTTAGTAAGTACAAAAATCTATCATTAATTGAATTAATAAAACGAATAGAAATAAAAAATAAAAAAAAAACTAAAAAGAAAAGACAAAAATAGATGCAAATAATTAATTGGAATTGAGGAATCGGTAAACCAATAAGGTCACATCATAAAGTGGCAAGTTCTCCTCCATTATTCCCGGCGTCGAACGTATCCGATGGCTCTAATCGTTGCCACATTACGTTTCGCGTATCACAAAATCGTTTCGCTTTGGTTTCAAACGTTGAATTCGTCGATCCCCGTCGGTGGTTCGCAATGGAGTCGTAACAGTAATCGCTGCTGCAGTCTATTATTTCTTCGTCGTAAAAGGCAACACCATAACCGTTATCGCGATCGTCAAATACGTCAAAGCCATAATCGTTATGCGAAAGCTCGGGCTTTAATGCACGAGACACAAAATCTCTCTTTCACTCACTCTCCCCCCCTCTCTCTCTCACTCTCACACACACACACTCTTTCTCTCTATTCTATCCTATATGGATGATTGATCTATATAAGCAATATCGTAATCTGGCCAATAACGATCAAATACGAGTGGTAGAAATCGTCATAGATATGGACAATTTTATCGCTAGATTGGTCCAAAATCAAACACGATAAATCACTCGTTCGTTCGTTCGTTTGTTCATTCGTTCATTCATTCGTTCGTTCGTTCGTTTCCCTAATCGCATCAACGTTTCTTCGATCAATTTTCGGACGCAATAAGCTCCGAAATATCATCATTGTCCAAACGTTCTTCTCGTGAAATTAGCATATCTCAATAATGAATTACCGAACGGCTATCAAAATGTTGTTAATAACGATTATAACACCGATTATTATACTCTGCTGGAAATATAAAATCGTTAATCATCTATCAATTGTATTGACGTAATATATTACAGGTAATTACCTGTGCGATATAAAAAGAATATTATGTTACGCGAATACCAGTCTCTCATACACCCACCCTCACCCCTGACATGTTTCCCTCGATTCGACGAATACAAAAATCGTTCGTTCGTAGTTTTATTCTCTCTTTTTTTATTTTTTAACAATTTACGATAAAACAATATTTCTCGTTTCTCGATTTAAAATGACATACTACTCTAATTTCCATTTTCTAACCAGCTAGATAGTTTACATAATAGTACTCGTCATTTTGAAACGCGCAAAATGACATAGGAGTCGCTTTGAAAAGAAAAGAACCAGGACGAGGATGGGATGAGGGGGTGGTGGTGGGCTGGGGGAAGAAAAAAGAAAATAATTCGCTTGCATTTGTAGCGTAGACCGAGTTACGGTGACTCGATTTTGCTTACTTTTCATGGAAGCTCGCTTGGTATTCGATTTTAAAAACCTACCATCACCGTACCCACCCTCCCTCCCTCTTCCTTCCTCTCTCACTCACTCACTTGCATTTCGTTTTCCTTCCTTTCTTTGCTCCGCTGACTCGTCTACTCAAACTCAAACTCCCAACGTTGGAGAGTTGGAATCGGTGGTATAATGCCATTGCTGTTCGTATAGCTTGTAAAATATGGAAAGAAAGAAGGTAGAAGGTAGAAGGTAAAAGGTAGAAGGTGTAAGCGTTTGTCAGAGACGGTTGTAGTACTAAAATGCTTTTTACAATTTTTCTTCGATCTTACGGTACTGTGAATGATGTACCAAAGATGCTCGTATTACTTTCGAAGTAAGATACGTCCGTTCTCATCAACATTCCTCCTCCCATTTTATTTTTTTATTTCTTCTTCCGTTTCAAATAAGATCATCAAATAAAAACGTGTCGAATGTTTAATACTTTACACATTTTCTTTTTGTTTTTTTGGAATTATTTCATTTCAATCAATCCATCAATAATACGATCACTTTTCTAAGTATCCTTTAATTAATTATGCGATAGAAATCGTTAAATAAAATATTGATTCGTCGATATTATGTTTCAATTTAAATACACTTACGCTTGAATGCAATTCTAACGAGACATCGAGAATGCACTTTATGATATGTATGCAACTTACTGCGAATTTGATCCTCAAAGGATAATATTGTTGGATGTATTCTATGCACTTTTTGAAATGAAAAGAAAAATGTTGAAACAAACACGTGTCACATTCTTCAAATCTACGAATGAACGTTCACATATACATATTTATCACTTTTACAATCTTATATCACAAGTAAACTTAATTTTTTAATTGAGAATCATTTAGGAAAATTCACTGCAACACATTTACAACACTTTCACTGCACTTATATTACGTTATCGTTGCATAATATTAAATAAAAATGTACGTTTAAACGGAGCAAACGCGTCTTACGTGAACAAAGGCGGAACAATAACTGATGATCGTAGTGACTCGGGACAGAGGTTACCTTCGTAAACAATTCGGTTAATCATGCGACGAGCACAGGATACTCGAATGAAAATAAACAATCTTATTACTCTCGTGAACGTAAACGTTAACGTGAGATCTTTTCTTTTTTGTTTAACTTTTTTTTTCTTTTTTACCATTACATTTCATTTAACAACGTATCTATATTTTATATCGAAAGAATAAGATTTACTTATTTTTGTGATTGATAGAAAATAATAATAATAATCGTAAGAGTTTGAAATTTTTTTTTTTACCATTTAATTTAATTTACAACGTATCTATATTTTATATCGAAAGAATAAGATTTACTTATTTTTGTGTTTGATATAAAATAATAATAAAAATAATAATAATAATAATAATAATAATAAGAGTTTGAAATTTTTTTTTTATCATTTAATTTAATTTAACAACGTATCTATATTTTATATCGAAAGAATAAAATTTATTTATTTTGTGTTTGATATAAAATAATAATAGTAATAATAATAATAATAATAATAATAATAATAATAAAGAAAGTTTGAAATTTTTATTATTTTTTACCATTTAATTTAATTTAACAACGTATCTATATTTTATATCGAAAGAATAAAATTTATTTATTTTGTGTTTGATATAAAATAATAATAATAATAATAATAATAATAATAATAATGAAAAGTTTGAAATTATCTTGGATCTACGATAACGTGTCGCTCTCTTTCACAATTAATGAAGCAATTAAGCGAGTGATTATGTCGCAAGTGTCAAAACTACGAGACGAAGGAGGTGTATCAAAGCAGGTAACGTTAATCGTCTACGGTATCGTTAACATCGATTCGTAACACGGGCCGAACTTTATAATTATACATCTACCTTGGTGGTGGTGGTGGTGGTGGTGGTGGTGGATGTGGAAGCAAGCTTCCAGTTTCTACTTACAGATCAACCCTAAACGAAACTTCCATTCGTTACTCGTGTTAAACTTCTTCGGCGTTTCCAAGGCCCTTAGACTAAAAGCAATTAAATCTTTACACAGCCAATGCACTTCATTTTATTCGATTAAATCCCTCCTCTTTGCATTGTTAAATCCACCTACAAAACCTATATTATATGAGAATTATCTGAACAACACAACCGACAAACGAATGTTAAACGTTGACTGAGTTTTGTTTCGAAATAATCTAATTATATATAAATTGAAATAAAATATCTTTTTTTTTATATTTAATGAAAATAATTCAGAAATGCATGTATACTTTTTTATATAAATCATACCTTCGTTGAAAATTTTCAAATAAAATCAGCAACAATATATAAAAAATTATTTTATTTATTAAAAATATATAACAACAATAACAATATATAAAAATATTTTATTTATAAGAAATTGAACATATATAATAATAAAAGATAATTATACGTATTTCTTTTTCAAATTTTAATTTTCCAATATATCATTTGCACGAGTTTACATCTCTTAAATATTTGATTTCAAAAAAAACGTGTTCGTAGAATTATCGCATTAACATTACTTAATATTAAAATCATTTCGATATTATCCTCATTAAATACAACAACAAAATAAGAACGTCGAGATTGGTCTGAAATTTGATAAGAAGAATGGCGGAGAGAATGGAAGTGGAGATTTTGACGAGCCAAATGGGGTTGATACGACTTATTAAATTTAACCTGCCACCAAATTCTTGATCTACGAGTAAAATAATTGTGGATTTATAATTGAAATAGTAATAAGAGTATAAGAAAAATAGAAAAAAGAGAGATAAAATAACACACACAATATACAACTTCAGAAGATTGGTAAATTTTCTCTTCTAAATACCTCACTTAACTGGCTTACGACTGCAATCAAGAGAAACATAACAAACGAATGGTGGTGTTATGGTGGTAATGGTATGGTGGAGGTTATGTAATAGACCAAAGGGACGTGTTTCTATCCTCCACCTTCCACCCCCTGTCCCTTGCAGCCAGTTTCTTTTGTCCCTTCCTTTCGTGGATTTTACATTGCACAATTGTAACAGGGTCTGTGTTAAGGGTAGTTATGTTGGGGCCTAATATTACCCAACAAATATGCCGTAAATACCACGTGCTCGTGCCTGTCAGCCCTTAGAAAACGTTTCCGCAATTCCGACTGGGTGTCTAGCAACCAACCATTCCCTGCCTAGACCCATCTCTTTCAGATAGAAAGAAAAATAGAAAGAAAGAGAGATACACGCAGTTGGTGGAAGGGATAGAAAGGGAAGATCCACGAGTAAGTTAAGAAGAGTTAAGGGAGAAGGGGAAAGAGATTGTAAGTGGTCGAAGGCAACCTCTACGAGTTCATGCTTCCTTAACGAGACCAGACTTCGTGCTGCTCCAAAAAAAAAAGAAAAAAGAAAAATAGAAAGAAGAAGAAGAAGAAGAAGAAGGGAAAGGTTTAGGTAGAGACTGCCTCTTTCGAAGGAACGAAAAGAAGGGACGGGACGGGACGGTAATGCAGCAGTGAGCCAGGGTGAAATCGGTTGGACAGGATAGGGGTAGAAAGAGAGAGAGAGAGAGATGGTGATGGGGGTGGGAGTGGGGGGCTGGAACTGGGGGTGGGGGTGGGGGGACAAGCTATCTCTCCGTAGGACGTAGGATCAGAGACTGGAGAGACAATACAGTCAACAGCAGACGCGGCAAATTGCCCGTTAATAATCCGTGGCTCGAGGGTAGGGGGTGGAGAGGTAGTTGGGGGTGACAGAAGGGTTGCTAGGCCGGAGGCTAAAGGGAGACTACGCTTTTCTCTCTCTTTCTCTCTCTCTCCTTTACTTTCTTTTATTATCTTACGTCTCTCTCTCTCTCTCTTTGTTTTTCTCTTTCTTTTTTTCCTTGACGTTTTTTTGACCGATGAAATATTCCTACCTGATCCGATATAATTGCGATGTCGTGCTCTTGAAAATTTTTCTTCTTCTTTTTTACTCTTACTTTCTCCCTCTCCTATCCCTTCTTCTTCCCCTTCCGAGAAGGATCATATTCAGACCACGAACTTTCGGAATAATAATAAAATATAAAAATAATTATAATAATAAAAAAAACAGGGTAAAACGTGGGAGGAAAATTTACTCGTTTGTTTATTTTCTTTATTCAATCAGGATTAGAGATGCTTGAATTTTTATCTCGGCGCCTACGTGAATGAACTTTCTGTTTTTTTATTGCACGACGTATTCGCATAATGTGACTTAACCGGAGAGAAGTTTCGTCTTGTAATCATTTTATTCTCCCCCCCCTCCCCCTCCTCCCCCTCCTCCTCCTTCTTTTTCTTCTCCCATGCGTATAACTTCGCAAATGACTTTTTATCAGTTCTCTAGCGTGCTCGTCAATTTTCGTATACATCACGGATTTATACGATTCCGTTTTTACGATCGCACGGGTGCCCCATAAAGGCATTTTCTCGTGGTCGTTGAATTCTAATGGAATTCGAACGATTTTCGTATGTCGCGATATATATATATTCCCCCCCAACCCCCACCCTCGCCCCCATATCGTTTAACTTTTTCTATTGTTCTATGGTTTTATTAGAATATATAACTGGTCGTTTTGTTCTTTCTTCTTGTATTCCCAGTTATTCGAATAAATAAATTTTGGCCAATTAAAAGCTCGAGAGGACAAAGTTTCGCGTGACAAGTATTACATGTGTTAAGTAAAACGACGATAATGATAATGAATGATACAACCCAGTAAATTATTTTCTATCTTTCTTTATCATTAAGAAACATTAAAAAAGAAGAAAGAAGAGAGAGAGAGAAGGAAAGATAAAAAAGAAAAAAAGATAAAAAAGAAAAACGAGCAGGTGGGAGGGGGGTGGGGCAGGTTAGTAAAGAACTAGACACCAGACATGTAATTAAACTTTACCAGTTAGGTAGCTTCAAGTAGGGATCCACTAAAGTTACACAAAAGTACGTTCTCTTTCGTAAGATGAGAAAGAGTTAGCTGAGGGCATCCATGAACATTATCAAGGCTACCCACCAGACAACCAGATAAAATTCGATTCGTTAAATCGAAGTTAAGAAATGGATAATAGATAAAGTAAAATACAAAATCGTTTAATACGAAGACCATAAGATTTTATATACGAAATAAAATAAATTTAATTAAAATTTTTTTAAATTAATTTTTTTCAAATAAAAGATTTTATATACGAAAAGAAAAAAACGAAAGAAAGTACGAAAAAAACATTGTCTTCCCCCAACCCCCTAAAAGATTCAAAAATCCCAAAGATCACGGTTCACCAACGTAAGAAAAAGAAATGAAGAGGGGAGGAAAGAAAGAATCAAAAATAAAAGTCGATGTAAGAAGCTTCGAAAGGTTGGATAAGACAAAAGGTATGGTTGGTGGGATGATCGATGGTGGTTTTGGTGTCTTAGTGTTGGTGTTGGTGCAGAAGAAAGTGGTTGAGGGAATTTGGTCCATCGAAAAAGATCGATTCGGTTACCCGTTAGATAAAACTACTATGCGCTCGCGGGCCAACGAAATGCGCTTAGCGGATTTGACGCACTTACTATCCTTTCCGCGAGTTTACTTTTGTATACCCCCACCCCCCTACCACCCACTTCCCCATAGCGGCTAGGTGCATAGTAACGACGCCATTCCGTTCGTACCTTGAAAGCGTACAAAAGGGTGCTAAGGATAAAGTCCTTCTTCTTCTTCTTCTTCTTCTTCTTCTTCTTTTTTCTCTTCTTCACGAATACCTCGCACAGAAAACTTTCAAAGTGGAATAATAGATGGTCTTCGTCTCGTTCCTGGTCTTAGAAAAGACTAAAGGACAAAGTCCAAACTGTGCGACAAAGCGATATATTTATCCCTGTAAAAGCTGGACCCTTTTTTTTATATTTTTTTTTTATTTTTAAATCTCCTTTCTCTTATTTTTCACCCCACACACACACACAATTTTTCCGCGATATACTTTTAGTCAGTTAAATAATATATATATGTAGGATGCGAGCACCTCCAAACCAAACTTAAATAGGCATTCGTGAGGAGATTGGACGGTTGGCCCTGGATAGCTCAATTGGTTAAAGACGAAACGGTTAAAGTCGCCCGGAAGCGGAAGACCCGGGTTCGAGTCCCGGTAGTCCAGTCGGTCCAACGGCCCAATTTTTTCACGAATCCTACATTTTGGGGGCTCGTCCGGGATGGAGGTTTGCTTCGTGTCATACTTCTACGACCAGGCAATAATTAGGGAAAAATAATTAATTGAAAATCTATCAAAGAGAGGTTAGGCCGATGTAAAGACATATAGTGGCGACGTGAACGGTTGGCTGGGGAACTAAGACGGCCTTTTAGTAGGTAAGCACCCAGCAATGCGTTCAGGACTAAGACGTGTAGTAAGAGGTCTACGACGAAGAAGGATTAGATGGTTCAAGGAAGGGGTTTTCCAATGATGGACATTCGGGGTCGAATGTAGTTGCGGGGGGGTAGAATGTGGGATGCGAGCACCTCCAAACCAAACTTAAATAGGCATTCATGAGGAGATTGGACGGTGGGCCCTGGATAGCTCAATGGTTAAAGAGCAGTCACCCGGAAAGCGGAAGAACCCGGGTTCGAGTCCCGGTCCAGTCGGTCCAATGGCCCAATTGTTTCACGAATCCTACATATATGTGAAAAAAAGTTTTCGAGAGATGATAGGATTATTATTTAATTCGAAATAAATTGATCCATTCGAATCGAGAATAATAATATATTTATATCGAAAGATGAAATTTAATGGAAACGATCTTTTTTTTTTCACGGGGGTGATGGTGGTGGGAGACGGGAAGAATACAATTTTCTTTTTTTATCTTTCTATATCTACTTTTTCTTTCGTATTACTACTACACATCCCCTTAAACTTACCCCCACCCTATCCTTTTTTCTTCCCTTCGTATTTCTCTCTCTTTTTTTTCTCTAAAGGTTGTAACCTTTCGAAGCTAGCAAATACGAGTTCCTCCACCATCCCGTATGCCATGGGGGAAGATTCGAGAGAGGAGAAGTTTCTTAACTCGCGACCTTCCCCCGGTAACTACGAGTTGCGAACTAAAAACTTGTTCCGCGGAATTACCTCGTAAGTCGCAACTACGTGAAGTCGAAAGATAGAGAGTAAGAGAGAAAGAGAGAGAAATAGCAAGAGAGAAATAGAGTGAGTGAGAGAGAGAGAGAGTGAGTCTGAAGAAATTTTCACGTCTGGTGCATCCCTGTGCTCGAAACATTATCAAGTCGTTACACTCTACGTACAAACTCACTTCATCCTTTCTGTTTCTCATTCTCGATCGTCAAGTTCGATTCCTTCTTCTTTGAATTATATCTTATTCCTCTCTCTCTCTCTCTCTCCCTCTCTCACTCTTCTTATTCTTCTTCTTCTTTTGTTAACTCGAAAATGTTAGGCGTGCACAGCACGACCGAGAATTCCTAAACTATCCCTCAATACCACGAGAAAGAAAGAAAGAAAAGAATTATAGAAATATAAAAGAGAGAGAGAGAGAGAGAGAGAAAAGAAAAAAAAACAAGTAAAAACATAGAGAAAAGAGGAACAAGTTCTTTACGAACGGTAAACTATTCTCTAAAGTTACGATCGATTTACTTCACCTCACCTCACCCCACTTCAACTCACCTCACCTCACCTCACCTCACCTCACCTCACCTCTCACCTCTCACCTCTCACCATTCTCTTTCTCTCTCTCTCTCACTTGCTCTCTTTTCGTAAGTTAAATTACCTGGAAGTGACGACTTAATCGTTTTCCTCTATCGCGACACTCGCCAACACGATATTCAAAGTAAGTTCTTCTTTCTGACGTTTATTTTTTGTATTTTGTTACTTTTAAACGAGACTTGCACGAGAGTAAAACACTGTCGACGATTGATAATGAAATTTTATAACACTTACAATTTTAATACGAGTATCGATTTTTTATTTAGATTTTTTTATTTATTTATTTATAACGAACGATTTAATATCTTTCGTACTTTTTGTTACAATTCTCTTTCTCTCTCTTTTTCTAATATTTCGTTTTTAAGAGAAATATTTATACCAACGGCATTTCTCGCAAAGTTTTTCGAATCCTTTTCTGATTTTCTCTATGAAAAGAAAAAATAGAGAGAGAGAGAGAGAAAAAAAAGAAAGAACGGAATTGCATATCGAGGTTGCATTTTAAAAGGCACGAAGAATTTGGTTTTTTTCTTTCTTCTAAATAAAATTCCTATTTCTACCTTGCAAAATTGTACGCAGTCGTTTTAAACTTTTAACCCGCCAGTGTATAAAGCCAAAGCGAGGGTGGGAGGAGGGGAGGAGGGGGAACGGGTTCAATCGACCAAAGTAAGGAAAACTTGCGATCAAGAAAATTACAGTAAATGGGTGTTCATGGCGTAAAGTTGTTTCCACTTTTCTGAATTTTCTGACGTTTTCTTCGAAGAAATACAGAACCACGCGAGAGATATTTTTCATTCATTCATACATACAATATATATATATACACACACATAGAAGAATCACGTATAAAGTTGCATGCGTAGGGAAACGTTTAATCAAGTTTACTACGAGTTTTAAGACAAACGTTATCTTAAAGTATCTTCCTTTTACTCGAACTGTATCATCTTTTTATACATTTTTTCTTTTACTTTTGCTATTTCTATCTTTCCACTTGACTTAAAGATTTCTCTATTTTTTTTTTCTCTATTTTCTATTACCCTTCGTTTGATTAAACAACAAGACGTATCGAATAACAATTGTCGAATAATGCGAATAAGCGAGGATAAAAGTAAAATGACATTTATTACAACGATAAAACAAACTAATCTTTTTGAACAATCGTGTAAATCAAAAGAAGAAGAAGAAGAATAATAATAAAACAAACAAACAAACAAACAAACGTATAAAGATTCTACGAGTTAAACGGGTTTTCCTTCGGGTTTACAAGGTGTTACTTTTAATGCTGGTACAAAATCGTCTACTGTATATAATATACGCGTATTTCTGTATAAACGTGAATTTATATACGCGAGCTCGAGAATTACACGCGTTAAACAGCTTGTACCTTGTAAATCTGTTAACGGAATAAATGTATCGGTTTAACGCGCAATCGTATATACTATTTGATTGTATATTAGTGAAATATATATATATATATACATACATATACACATATACACATGTAGATTACCTTCGAACGATATTAAATTACGATTCAATGGCACGATATTGCTAGAAAACGCGTATAGAGTGTACCGCGGTACCTTTGTAATTAATTTAGCGAAAAGTTATTCGGGCTAGTTGCTCGCGTTTAAATTCAATCGAATTAGAATTAATGTCGAGTCATCGTATGCAAAGGTAGAAACGTTTCTTTTCTATTTTAACGTAACGATAAAGTATCTATCATTTGGAATTATGATGAAATTTCTTCGAGTAATTGAGATGATCGAAGGGATAAGGGTTTGAATATCGAATCCACATGGTTAAATTCGATGAACAAACAAAATCAAAGAAACATCGAATTATTTTTTCTTTTCTTCACTTCCTACACGTGCACACACACACATACACGTACACGCACACGAGAGCATGTTTTTCTCATAAGATTTTTCCTTTCTTTCTCATTCGTATCGAAACGATAGAAGAATAAAAAAAATAAAAAAGTTTAGATTCGCGTTAATATGTCCCTAATATTAAGCGTAATTTAATTGATTTTTTATCTTATCCATATTAAAATAAAACTACTAAAACTATTAAAACTATTAAAATAGGAAAATATATCTTAGGAAATTTTGATTGTAGATTGTAGATTTTTTTTATTTTTTTTTATTGTAGTTGTAGATCAACTAGATCAAAATAACGTTCAACAAGAATTTCTAACCAGTCCAAATTTCTTAAGATACTTATTTTAATTAAGCGTAATAATATTCTAATATAATCACGATCGTGTGAACAAAATTAAACGAATCTATTGAAAGATATAAAAAATAAAAATAAAAATAAAAATAAAAATGAAAGATCGACAACTCGTGTTGTTGATTCCTACAGAAAAAAATTCGTAAGCGTTAATATAACAACGGTGCTAGCCAACTTTAACAACGGAAGACGTTGCAAATATTATACAAAGCAAACCAGAGCAAAAGCAAAGCAATACAATACAATACAATGCAATGCAATGCAATGCACAGCACTGCACTACAGAACAGAACAGAACCGAACCGAACTGAACCGAACTGAACCGAACTGAACCGAACAGAACAGAGTTTCAACGAAAATGTGTAAAGCTTGCAGTTATGCGAGCAAATACAAATTCGAATATGGTGTTTGTAGACTCACTCACTCACTCTCTCTCTCTTTTTATCTTCCGTATGCTTACACACACACATACACACACACACATGTGAAAGAATGAGTGAGAGTGAGAGATAGAGAGTGGCTGGAGGGCGATGGGTTTCGAATTAACGGCCGAACGAACGAAAGGATACAATGACGTTAATTTGATTCACTTCACAAAGAGCTTTGACTGCTTCGACGTTGGGCTCATGTGCGTTTTACTCTGTCCGTCTGTCTGTCTGTCTGTCTGTATGTCTGTCTGACTGACTGACTGTCTGCTTGCATGCTTTCCTGTCTCTGCAAGCGCATCATATAGTTGCGTTTTCGTGTTGTGTGTCATTCGCGTATCCCCAGAAACAAACCTATTCGCCTGAACGATTATGTGCAACCAACAACTCCGTAGGTATGAAATTGACCGATATGAAAAAGCCCTTCGAAAAATTCCACGGCTCCTCAATTCAACGTCGTCTCTCACTGTGAACGAATCAACGAATCTGAACAAACAAACACACGAAAAAAAATGAATAGGAAAAAAATTAACGACAACAGATGAAAGAATAAAAATAAAAAAATGAAGAATAAGAGTAGCGACAAATATTTTTGCCGCGTTAAATTATTTCAAGCTTTTTTTATGGGAATCGCGTTATTCGGATTATTAAAATGTATTTTATTGTATTCTTAACGCGTGTGACTAATATTAATGAAATTAATTAACAAATTAATAATTTGTTAAATGTAATTTAATTTAATTATTAATTTATATTTATTTTGAAATGATATTAATTAATATAATGAATGTTAATATATATATATATCAATAATAGAAGCTTGTATTTTCGATGTGATCCTGTACTCGTCAAACGTATAAATAATTCAAATGACGTGAGTATATCGACAAGTAAAAGAAATTTTGAATATCGGTGGTGGTGATGTAGTAGTGTGTGTGTGGTGTTAATAGCTAATAAAAATATAAAATTAAAATATTATATTATATTTTTTGATATTTTTTTCCGATACTTTGATACTACTATGATATCCAATCAACGTAACGAATAAATATTGAAATAAAAATATGAATCTTTTTGTTTATTGAAAAATATTCGTGAAACAATGAGAAATGATTTTCGTGTTAGTTCCTTGCATTTGAAAAGATCACGAATATAAAGATAAAGATAAAGATAAAGATAAGTAAGTACGGTGATGTGTGATGGTAGTGATGGTGGTTGAAACGTAGGGGGTTTAACTATTCAGCAAAGGTAAAAAGGAGTCAAGCGGATAGAATTAAAAGAGAGCACGTTGGATTATGTCAAACGAGCGGAAGGAGAGATCCCTCTGTGCGGTAGGATAATCACGAGGATTCGTTCACAAAAAAATCGTCCTAGGGAATAAGAATAAAGTAGTGTGCGGTTAATCCGATACGGAAATGGCAGCTTGTCCCAGAACTAAAAGAGTAACTCCTCGAATTGAGTAATGTTCATCGAACAGTTCTCAAAAGTTGAATAACTAATGCAAATCATTTTTTTCCAATTCACCATTCACCAAACATCATCCTACCACCATTCATCCTATTCACCAAACCATAAAACTTGAGTCTTCTTCTTCTTCTTCTTCATTCTTTAATTTAGGCAAGTTGCCTGTTTCGTAACGACGTTTTTCTGCCTAATGCACTGTTAAATTGTCGCACCATCGTTTTCGTGAGCGCCCCGTACTTCTGCGGCCAATCGGTGATTTATCCCGTGCAATTCTGCCGATTCTTGTTGTCCATTCTGCTAATAGACAGAGTGTCGTTTCTATGAGCCGCAAATTTTTGTTACGTTGAGTAGGGAGCTAACCTGATCCAACAAACTTCCTCCTTTTCCCGGGCTTAGGACCGGCAACATGATCGCTGACCTTGATCCGTCCAGCGATCATGCAGGCGGAGTTGTAAAACTTGAGTAAGTAATGCAAATGATTTTTTTCCAATTCACCATTCACCAAACATCATCCTACCACCCCATTCATCCTATTCACCAAACCGAAAAACTTGAGTAAGTAATGCAAATCATTTTTTCCAATTCACCATTCACCAAACATCATCCTACCACCATTCATCCTATTCACCAAACCGAAAAACTTGAGTAAGTAATGCAAATGATTTTTTCAATTCACCATTCACCAAACATCATCCTACCACCCCATTCATCCTATTCACCAAACCGAAAAAATACAAAAAGCTTAACAAGTAGAAAAGAAACAAAAACAGAATAAAAATAAAAATAAAATAAATTAATATTACAAAATGTGTTAGTGTGTATGTGTGTGTGTGTCAATGCTAAAGAAAGTAAAACAGTACAATAAAAAAGAAAAGAAAAGAGTAGAATTACAGACAAACAGGGTGGTTGAACAAAGATACGAAAGAGAGGAAAAACAAAATGAAATGATGAACAAAAAGAAGAGAACAAAGCAGAGAAAGAAGAAGAAGAAGAAATGGAGGAAGTTAAAGAGGAAAGGAAAAAAAAAAGAAATTTCGAATTACAGAAGGTCAAAGACAGGTAGAAAGATCATCGTTTTTCCCCTCTCTGTCCCTCTCTCTCTCTCTCTTTGCCCGGAAGAAAGCATTCGTGGTACTGGATCATCAAGAGAGGAGTCGGCGTAGCGTATTCCCGGTGACTCGTTAGAGAAAGAAGGTCGTTTCCTCTTTCCTTTCCATTGAGAGCAGGAAAGCAAAGTCACGTTCGTCAACCGCAGCAAGCGATTGCTCTTTCCTTTGACTTCTCTCTTTCTCTCTTTCTATCTCTTTCTATCTCTTTCGGTCTTATATACTTTTCGTTTTCTCTTATTCGTCGTTCCCACGAAATCTCTTCGTTCCTTCTTCCCCACCAAAAGCATTTACCCTCTCTCTCTCTCTCTCTTTCTATTCCACCTTCTCTCATTCCTTTCCTTCTTTCTTCCTTTTTTTTATTTATTTATTTTCTCTCTCTCTCTCTCTTTCTATTCCACCTTCTCTCATTCCTTTCCTTCTTTCTTCCTTTTTTTTATTTATTTTCTCTCTCTCTCTCTTTCTTTCTCTTCTACCTTCTCTCATTCCTTTCCTTCTTTCTTCCTTTTTTTTTATTTATTTATTTTCTCTCTCTCTCTCTCTCTTTCTTTTCCACCTTTTCTTATTCCTTTCCTTCTTTCTTCCTTTTTTTTTTTTTTATTTATTTTCTCTCTCTCTCTCTCTCTTTGCTGTGGCTCATTAAATTAATTAATAACTCTCTGACGAGTTAAGAAATATGTTTCAATATTTTTGTTTTCTTTTTTAACTACACCCTTCCTTGATTCATTCAATTTTTTTTTATAATATTAGCACTAACGAAATGTAATGTTATTTTTCTTTTTTTTTAATAAATTAAATTCAAACACCGTTTTTTTTTCCGAAGTTAAATGATATCACTATTTTCTTTTTATTTTTCTATTAATTCGCAAGATTGATTTTCTTATTCGATTAATGCAAATATCTAAATCAAACGGTGCAATAAACTTTGTCGCGTTATTAATATACTTTGAGAGAGAGATAATACGTTGTTCTCGAGAACTATTCGATAATTTAATATAACAATAAAGAGAATTCGTTAAAATTACTTTTTAACGATGAATAATTCGTGCAATTTTCTTTTTTTTTTTTTTCTTTTTTTTCGTTCCTTCCTTCCTTCTTTCTTTCGTTTTTTTATATCGGATCTTTGCATTTTAACTATTCCTACCGGATACGGTAATAGCATAGTAATTGAAGTGGAAACAGAACGACGCGAGCAGAAGTTTGAAATAAATTTCTCAAGGGATGACTACTCTCCCTTCTTACTTCCCTCCCCCCTATCACCTCCTCCTCCTCCTCATCCTCCTCCTCAATATAAGAAAGCATGCGCGCGCACGAGAATGCACTTTTCGATTCGAACTGCACGCGTCGTTCGGTTCGATAAAAATTTTCTAATAACACTTGTTTAAACGAAAGAAAAACTAAAAATCTAAATATAAATTACAATCAAAGAACACGTCTATCATTAACGAATGAATTTTAACAAATAAATATATAAATATATATATAAATAAATAAATACGTAAATATATACGTTGACAAGCGTATCCTCGTAAAGTGAAACAAGTAGAAATAAAATCAGCCGATTGTTAAACGCTTTTATTATTAACGAATGAATTTTAGAGAAAATTCATTTATTTAGGATAATAAAAAAAAATTAAAAAATAAATCACAATCGTTACAATTGGATTGATACTGTCCCTTGGACGGATAGAAATCGGTTAGATGTTTATTTTCAAACGTTAGAAATTTTATAACGGGTTAAATATATACGTTGACAAGCGTATTCTCGTAAAGTGAAACAAGTAGAAATAAAATCAGCCGATTGTTAAACGCTTTTATTATTAACGAATGAATTTTAGAAAATTCACTTATTTAAGATAATAAAAAAAAAATTAAAAAATAAATCACAATCGTTACAATTTGATTGATACCGTCCCAGGACGGATAAAAATCGGTTAGATGTTTATTTTCAAACGTTAGAAATTTTATAACGGGGTAAATATATACGTTGACAAGCGTATCCTCGTAAAGTGAAACAAGTAGAAATAAAATCAGCCGATTGTTAAACGCTTTTATTATTAACGAATGAATTTTAGAAAATTCATTTAAATAATAAAAAAAAAATTAAAAAAATAAATCACAATCGTTGCAATTTGATTGATACCGTCCCAGGACGGATACAAATCGGTTAGATGTTTATTTTCAAACGTTAGAAATTTTATAACGGGGTAAATATATACATTGACAAGCGTATCCTCGTAAAGTGAAACAAGTAGAAATAAAATCAGCCGATTGTTAAACACGTTTATTATTAACGAATGAATTTTAAAGAAAATTCATTTATTTAGGATAATAAAAAAAAAATAAAAAATAAATCACAATCCTTACAATTTGATTGATACCGTCTCAGGACGAATAGAAATCGGTTAGATGTTTATTTTCAAACGTTAGAAATTTTATAACGGGGTAAATATATACGTTGACAAGCGTATCCTCGTAAAGTGAAACAAGTAGAAATAAAATCAGCCGACTGCTAAACGCGTTTATTATTAAAGAATAAATTTTAAAAAATTCATTTAAGATAATAAAAAACAATAAAAAATTAAATCACAATCGTTGCAATTTGATTGATACTGTCTCAGGACGGATAGAAATCGGTTAGATGTTTATTTTCAAACGTTAGAAATTTTATAACGGGGTAAATATATACGTTGACAAGCGTATCCTCGTAAAGTGAAACAAGTAGAAATAAAATCAGCCGAATGCTAAACGCGTTTATTATTAACGAATGAATTTTAGAGAAAATTCATTTATTTAAGATAATAAAAAAAAATAAAAAAATAAATCACATTCGTTGCAATTTGATTGATACCGTCCCAGGACAAATAGAAATCGGTTAGATGTTTATTTTCAAACGTTAGAAATTTTATAACGGGGTAAATATACGTTGACAAGCGTATCCTCGTAAAGTGAAACAAGTAGAAATAAAATCAGCCGATTGTTAAACGCTTTTATTATTAACGAATGAATTTTAGAGAAAATTCATTTAAGATAATAAAAAAAATTAAAAATAAATCACAATCGTTGCAATTTGATTGATGCCATCCCAGGACGAATAGAAATCGGTTACATGTTTATTTTCAAACGTTAGAAATTTTATAACGGGGTTAATATATACGTTGACAAGCGTATCCTCGTAAAGTGAAACAAGTAGAAATAAAATCAGCCGATTGCGAGTCGAATGTGTCGTCAGAGAAGGGAAATAATACAGAGTAGTGTAGAGAATTGCTCGAGTAATACGAGTAGACAAACAAGAGAAAGAGAAAGAGAGAGAGAGAGAGAGAGAGGACATGCATTAAAAGCGCAATAGCCCACTCTCGTGTTGACTCGGCTCATTGCGAACACTTATGTATCTCATCCTGGAGTAAAGGGAAGCACCAACACTAACAGCACCACCAGTCCCGGACCGTTGTGTGTATTTAACAAATTCGCTAGAGAATCCAACCCTCTTCCAGTATTCCAGTATTCCATGTTCCGTTCCATTCTGTTCTGTTCTGCTCTGTTTCTGTTCTGTTTTGTTCTGTTCTGTTCTGTTTTGTTCTCTCTTGCACTTTCACATTTCTCAATCTCACCCTACTTTCCTCGTCCACTTCACAATCGGTTACTAGCTTTAGGGGTGCGCAAGCAAACACTTCGTTGCTCCTTTCCTCGAATCTATTATCGATTTTAAATTTATACGATAAAATTTATTCAATTAATTTATCCTTTTATAACAAATATAAACATTATTAGTGAAATTATATTTTCTAATATAAATAATAGAATATATAATAATAAATATATAAAATATAAATATAATATAAACAAAAATGTAATATAAAAATAATAAATTCAGTTTTGTTATATTAAAATAATGTTTTAACAACAGTTTGGTATATTATTTTATATATTATTATTTTATTATTTATTATTATATTTTATTTATTATTGGTATATTAAAATAATGTTTTATACGATAAGATTTATTCAATTAATTTCTCCTTTTATAACAAATATAAACATTATTAGTGAAATTATATTTTCTAATATAAATAATAGAATATATAATAATAAATATATAAAATATAAATATAATATAAACAAAAATGTAATATAAAAATAATAAATTCAGTTTTGTTATATTAAAATAATGTTTTAACAACAGTTTGGTATATTATTTTATATATTATTATTTTATTATTTATTATTATATTTTATTTATTATTGGTATATTAAAATAATGTTTTATACGATAAAATTTATTTAATTAATTTCTCCTTTTATAACAAATAAAAATATTATCAGTGAAATTATATTTTCTAATATAAATAATAAAATAGAATATATAATAATAAATATATAAAATATAAATATAATATAAACAAAAATGTAATATAAAAATAATAAATTCGTGACAGTTTGTTATATTAAAATAATATTTTCGAGATTGAATACCATTCGAAATAAATCATAATTATTATTAATTATATATTATGATAAACGTATTTTTTTTATTATTATTCCGTTATTCTTTTATTTGAGATTTTAAACGAATATTCTTTATTTGTTCTTTTTGAGCTTTTTCGTAAGGAACACCACGGCATTTTTAATTAGACACGACCCAGCACAAAATCCTCTCCTTCTTTACGTACGAACGAAAAATTAAATACGTTTTTAAGAGTTAGCATAAGTACGAGGAGTCGTGATTCAGCTCCGGTTAAGCTTCATTTAACATTTCTCTTCTTTATTTCGTTAAAATATTTTCTTCGGATAATTTAATACGTTGATATCGTATTATATTTACTTAACCTAATTGTAAGTACGTTTCGAAGATAATGTCATGCGTGATTCTCATTTTTTGTGTCTTCCAAAAGTAATACGCTTTATATATTATTATTATAATATAGAATTATTTTTCTTAACGCGATAATTCTTTTTTAAAAAAAAAAAAAAGAAGAAGAAACATTGTTGATCGAGTAAACGCTTCAAGGATTTTCGAATAGGAGGGGGAGAGGAGGTGAGGAGAGGGTGGTGGTGGTAGGTTGCTTTCAATCGTTCGTTTTATTTTCTTCTTCATTAAACGAAAATTTGACTAATTAAAATGGCGAGAAAAATCTCGAGTATAATGAAGCTTCACGAGAGTGCACTACTTCTTTCCTTACAATGTTCTACTTTGAGAGATAGATCTCAGAAAGGAGACTGGAAAGGAATGGAGAATGGAAAGGAATGGAAAGAAATAAAGATTCCGTGCGAAATTGAGAATTCTTTTTCATCGATGATGGCACGCCAGTCGAAAAAAAAAAGAAAAAAAAGAAAGAAAAAAGGAAACGAATGGAAAGGGGAAAAATATATAAAATGGAAAAAAGAAGAAAAAAAACGAATCAGAGTTTTTCTTCCGATATATTTTATTAAAGATTCTTTTATAATATCTAAATGCGAGAATATAGATCGTACCGATGTTAGAGAACACCGATGAAACGTGTAAAAAAAAGAAAAAGAACAGAAAAAGAATTATAAAACAATTTTGTATAAAAAATATTGTAATAATTGATTTTCTTTTTTTTTTTGATTGTTGATAGAGTAGAATAAAAAAATTAAATTATTTTTTCATTGAGGAAATAAAATGTGGAAAAGTAAACTAGTCCGGTAATTAAATGGAAACAAGAAGAAAGGTTAGAGAAATAAAAAAAAAGAAAAAGAAGAAAGATAGAAACAACACAGAATGGACAAAACTTTTCCAACGAATCCAACCTTCATCCAACCCTTCATTCTGCTTGCCATAAGTTCAAATGATAAAAGTATAATAATCACCTACGATGTGATCGTAAATATACACATTCTATTTTTTTTAAACTTTCGCGAAGGAAATAAGAAGAAAATTAATTAAAAAAATGGACAGAAAAAAAATTGCGGCCGTCGTCTTTCTTCCAACGGTTAGAAAAAGTTAAAAAAAAAAAAGAAAACAAAAAAAATGGTTCAATATCTTTCTCGTTCTTGAGTAATACACCCCTACCACCGCCCGAACACCCACCCACCCCCTGGCGCCTGTCTTTTTCGAATCGTTTTTCTTCGTGCGACGAGTCGCGACCTCGTTTGTATAAAAAGACTCGGGGTGAGAGTGGGGGGTTGGGGTGGGGGTGGGGGAGGGTTTGGGGGTAAAAAAAAGAAGAAGATCCGAGTAATGTTGGAAATAGTCAAAGTTAGTTAGAAGAAGAAGAAGAAGAAGAAGAAGAAAAAAAAAAGGAAAGGATTAAAAATATTTTCCTCCTCGAACGCCTCCAAGTGGAAGTGATTTTATCGAAAGTATGCTTCTCGACTTTAGAGAAAATGAATCACGCGAAAGAGACTGAGGGAGAACGGGGATAGAAAAAGAATGGGGAAAGAAAAGAAATTGAAACGGGAAACAGACGCAAAAAAAAGAAAATCGAATTAATTTGAGTAAAATCTTTCGATCACTTCTGTGCCGATAAATTTTTTCTATAATAATTTTCGTATTAAAACGTAAATTTTTTCAACTTATATTACTCATTTTTTATTTTATTTTTTTCTATACCCCTCTCTCTCTCAACAACCCCCCCTGCCGGTCCCCTCTTCAATTAATAAACTTTTATTTCTAAACGGTATAACGCATTTTGATATCTCACAGATTCGCGTAGTTCGTGCAAAGGGTTCATTTCGTACGTCAAATGTTCCTTTTCGACAGATATTTAAACTGTTGAGAGATAAACTGTTCGTGTGTTTTATCGTATTTTTTTTTTCTTTCTTTTTTTAACTGGTCGAAGCTAGTTAATAGCTTTTCCTTTCGTTCGCGTAAAAACTTCATCGGATTTTTATCGAAACCCTTGTCAGTCGCTTTAATCGTTCAACGAACGATATACGCGTCCGGTCCGGTCCGGTCTGGTTCGATTCCGGTAACTGGTACTTCTCCTTCTCGGTGATCGATATTATCCTTTTATCGATCATTATAAATCGATAGTTGTTATATACTTTATTATTTTATCATACAATGAAAAGTGTGTGCCAAAAATTCTTATCTAAAAGATTTTCGTTTAAATGCATCACTGGTTTTTGGGTTTACAAAATGCAATGAACGAACGTATTGATTAATTAATTAATTAATAAATTAATTAATTGTTTTGTCCGCACTATGTAATAAACAATGAATTAGAATTTATTTTTCAACGTATTGTAACATTCATCGTTCAATTAGATATATTTTTTTAATTTTTTTATGTAATTACATTAACGCACCAACGCAGTGATGATTTCGTGGGTAAAATTTTCATCTAACGAAACATAAGATTGAAAATAATTCATATAAGATTTTCATTTAAATGCATCACTGGGTTTTGGGTTTATCAAATGCAATGAACGAACGAATTGATTAATAAATAAATTAATTAATTAATTAATTGTTTTGTCAGCACTATGTAATAAACAATGAATTAGAATTTATTTTTCAACGTATTGTAACATTCATCGTTCAATTAGATATATTTTTTTTAATTTTTTTTATGTAATTACATTAACGCACCAACGCACTGATGATTTCGTGGGTAAAATTTTCATCTAACGAAACATAAGATTGAAAATAATTCATATTTAAAGTACGATAATTAATATGTAATATTTAAAACAATGTATATATGTATAAATAATTATAAATATTAGTAGAAAACAAGACTGTATTCGGTATACTTTGATTAATTGTTAATTAATCGATAGAAATGTCTATTTGTGTTTAAAAACTCGTAGAATACGTTCTATGAACCGTCCTTTTCGAAATTCACCTTCAAACTGTCACGTTATCCTCTATAAAATTACTTTCATTAAATATTGTTTATATACCCTCTTCCGAAAGTTGCGCATGTGCATAAAAAGAGAATAATGCACCTAATCGATAAAATTTCAGATAAAAACCTTCCGATCTTAGTATTTTTATCTATTTTATGTAATTATTTAAACGCTCCTGCGCAGTGACGAATTCAAAGATAAAATTTAACTGTAATATAAGTAAAGTGCATTAGTGCATTAAAATAATCGTTGATTAATCGATGCACAAATATTTTCGGAGTTATTTTCTTCCTCGAAATTCACCTTCAGAGTGGCACGTTATCCTCTGTCAAAATTCTTTTATTAAATATCGTTTGTACGATTTAATAATAATATTTCTGATAAATAGAATTAAAATGTGTCTTTGTTGCAATATGACGTTGTAATTTAATTACAATTGAAGGACTATTATTATCATTTGTAGAATTTGTGAAATAATATAAATAAAAAATATATAAAAGAAAGAAGGAAGGAAGGAAGGAAGGAAGGAAAAAAAGAAAGAAAAGAAAGAAAAAATAAAAAAAAGAGAAATAATATTCCTATACACGCACAAAGTACCATCCCTTGTTCGAAAAGCGATGGTAAATCCCTGTCAGTAACGCCGACAGGACTCTCGGCTCGTAATTTCCTGCCAGATAACGATTTTCCACTTGAATTATGCACTTTTCGATAGACTCTTCCGAAGTGACGCGAATTCGAAATAAAATGGCACCTTTATCGATCGTTTTCAAAGCGTGCGTCTCCCCCCCTCCTCCCCATTCACCCCTGCCCCCCCCTCCCTCCGTTGTCGTCCTCGTTGGGATCGCGAACCTTCGCAAATTTCTATGAAATTCATTCGCTTAATTTGCATACGCATTAATCGTAAGACGTACGGAATACTCGTAGAAAAATATGCACAAATAATAACACAAAAATAATTTGTTGTCTAGTTAAAATACATTAAACAACAACAACGATAAAAAAATATTTCAAATTTCAATCGAGAAAGACGTAAGAGAAAATAATAAGAAAATGTTTGTTTTTTTTTAAACAAAACACGAAATATAAATTGAACGTTTGAACATTTGTTATGATAATCGTGTACGCTAGATCGTATCACAAAATTGACAAATTATATTTATTCGATTTTCCAAATAGAAAATCAACAAACATTTCTATACTTTTTTTTTGGCGAGTAAGTTTTGAATACGACGTTACCGTCTAAATTCAAATGTTACGTTTATACGTTTAATGTTAGAAGAATAATTTTCGTATAAATATATTCTAGAATGTTTGATATACTCATACGTTATAATATAACGAAATGGAATCTATATGTTATACGTAAATGTATATATTCGTGTAATAATATTTACCCTATATATATACACATATACATATATATATATATATATTCTGCATCTCGATGATAGACGAACTAGAGATACGTATATCAAGAGACGCTCAAAGCAAACTGACAGGTGGAATAACAAATTTCTCCATCGAAACATCTGCGCGAGTCCTTGTGTGCCATTATACTGAACACACATATCTAACATCTGGAAGGATGATATCCTTGGCAAATGTCTATTATATGCCATATGCGTATAAATACTAATTGATTAGATTGAGAAACGATTTGACCTAGATTCAACTCATTTCCTTTTACTTGTATCATCGACCGTTACGTTACATTGCAATTGCAATTGCATTTCTATAAAGAAATCTTATGAATCGTCACGTTGAGAAATCATTTTTCACGTAACATCTGTGTTTTCGTTTTTTTATTTTCCGTTAGACAACTTGGATCAACGAAAACCGATACTTTTATTAAATGAAACTGATCGTACGTTATGGAAGATGGGGAGAGGCTGGGGGGGAGTGGTGGGGACGAAAAGTATAATAATTTTACGTATTATTAAATTCATCAATTTTTTTTTTTTTTTCGTCTCAGTCTCGTAAATGGACAGATATGGGAATACGTATTGATGTAATATACGTATTTTCGAAATTTATTATTATCCTCTTTGCAAAACAATCTCTCATTAATTTTATTTATATTTATTTAAAAAAAAAGAAAAAGAAAAAAGAAATGAAACATGCGTATGAAAAAAAAAAAAATACATATAAATCGTACCAATTTACCATTACGCAAAATGAAAGAAATGTTATATTATTTAATTTTGTAATATGAAAAACGCATAAAGTAACGCGCGTAAAATACTTTGAATGTTTTACTACGATTAATTAAATCCTGAAAACGATATCGCATATTTGTCGAAGTATTCGGTTATCCGTATAAAATATAACTACGGTTCTTTCTCATACGAACGAATGAATGAATGAACGAACGAACGAACGAACGAACGAACGAATAGCGACGTTGAAAAGAGGAACGTAAAAGAACGGGGTAGGGGGGTGGGTTGGGGGAGGGGGTGGAAAAAAATATCAAGAACGATAAATATACGAACGAACAAACGAAATAGAAATATGGGAAGTGAACGAACAAATATGTAAAAAGACGAGATAAATAACATCGATGTAAATAATTGCGACTGCTATTGCACGACGAACTACGAAATGAAAATGAATATTATAATATACCTTTTGCTTTGGTGGAAATAAAATTCATCATACTTTCTTTTTTTCTTTTTTTTGAAAAATATATACTTTTCTATAAAAATATTTTCGTTCTAAAAGATAAAAAACAAACGACAAACCTCCGATGGATTTTAATAATTTAGTGTCGATAAAATAAATTACTGGATTTGTTTTACTGTATTCTAAAAAAAAAAAAAATTGTTACATATGATCAAATATTTTTGATTTAAAAACCTGTACTATACATATATACTAATTATAAATATATATATGTGGGATGCTAGCACCTCTAAACCAAACTTAAATAGGCATTCGTGAGAAGAGTGGACGGTGGGCCCTGGATAGCTCAGTGGTTTAAAAAGCAGGCGCCCGAGAGAAAGCGGAAGATTCCGGGTTCGAGTCCCGGTGCAGTCAGTCCAACGGCCCAACTTTTTCACGAATCCTACATAAATTCAATATAATATTGAAATAACTAACACCACCTAACGGTGTTCATTTTTGACAATATATCGTGAAAGTGACATTAAATTAATATCATTTAAATTAACTCGGTATGAAATAACTAATTTTTCGTTGAATTTTAACAATAATTATGAATCACATATAATTTTTATGTTATCAAACAGATACATATACATACACATATATATATAGAGAGAGAGAATTTAGTAAACTAGCCACCTGTTTCTGGTCCCTTCTGGCGTTGACATCGACAGATCCGCTTATTATAGCACGCAGTCAATCATCCTAGTCCCAGCAGGAGATCGTCTTAACGGGCCGACGAAGCTACTTATGTTCGCATATGTAGAATGTCGAACGGACCACCGGCTGGTTCCATAGTTGTCTCGACAACCATACTACTACTGGCTTCCATACTGGCTTTGGTGGTACTGGCTTCCATATACTAGTTTCTATCTCACACACTCACACACACACACACATGCACTATGTGGCTGCATGCCTCTCGTGTACGCATCCAAATTAATATCGCGGAGATTAGTGGAAGCGCCGACTAACTAACTGGCTGTCGGCAATCTGGATTACCGCCGTTACAACAGCCAGGTCAACGTTATGGTCTGCTTCGCGATTAATCTCTTCAGAAGTTGGAGAAATTGAAACATCGCTCTCTCTCTCTCTCTCTTTCTCTCTCGTGTGATCGTACCCTGCCTAGTACTTCCATTCTCATTCTCTTCCATCTACGACCAGCCCTACCCATACCCCCCATCACCACTACCACCACCACCACCATCACCACCCTCCTCCTCCTCCTCTTCCACCTCTTATCCCCGTTCTCATCGTCCTTTGAATCAAAACGACCGCTTTGATAGGATCAACCTTCCAATATGGTCGGTGTAAATCACCAAAAAGGGACAAGAGCAACCAGACTGTGATCCTACCAGACCCGGTCGGTCTTCCCCACCCACTTTCGATGGATTTATACCCCAGACGATATTTTTGCAAAAAAAAAAAAGAAAATAATACTTCCCTTTTACTATCCATCGTGGTTCTACCTAATACTCATTAAACCACATTCGTTGGATCTATTTGATTTGAAATATCAATGCGAAATACAAAGGAGAATCAGATTTCAATGCCGAATTTTTGTATGCTGGTTGTCAAAGAGAAATGATTACAATTGTATTATTATTTAATAGTAGATATTGAATTTTTTGTTTGTTTGTAATATAAACTTTGTCCATTCATTCTTTCTAATATTAAAAACAATGGAAAATATTTAACCCAATCTAACGAAATGCTTTTACTTTTTCGTGTTTCATTCGTAATATCTGATAAAACATTTAGTCTCGATATCATACTACGATATGAAAGCTTCGATTTGGAACCTTTCGAACGAATTGGTACCCCCCAAAGCTTTCTTTATAGCAGTTTATTCGATATACAAAATTCGAGGAATATTAGAAATGAAAATAAAGTGACGAGCCTTTTGAAGTGGGGCTTGAAATAAAACAAGAATGTTTTAGGAAACATGGTTCCCTTGGCTGTTTCTTAGCCAGGATATTATCCCGCCCGTAGGAAGCCATCTTTTACGCACGCGGAATATCAATGATGCTGAACGGATGGATAAAACTGTATCGAGGTACTCTGACTGAGTCTTTGTGAAATGTGTTTGAAGGATCTTGGTAAATGCAAATATCGTGAGAAAATACCTTGACAAGTATACCCTTCCCCTGCCCCCCTCCCCTGTTTCTTTCTATTCTTATATATCATTCTTATATATAAAAAAAATATATATATATATTATATAATATTTATTATATTTTATATTTATTATTTATCATTCTTATATATAAAAATGTATATATATTATATAATAATATTTATTTATATTATTTCTTATATTTATTATATACAATTGTGTGTCAAATATTATATACATTACATATATAATATGAACTTTTTTATTACAAATTTATCAAAAAAAGATCAACTTTTATTGAAAGTATTTTTTCGTCAACTTATCGCAAGTACACGAAAAATCGTGACTAGAATTATATGGGACACCCTGTATATTTATATCTCATTCATTCACTCGTTCATTCTCTGAGGATTATGGTACACTTCTGTGAATAAATATGAGTGCAAAATATCGCGATAAAAAGATTCGTCATCGTAGGAGAAACAAATCGAACGTACAAAAGAAATTTCACAAAGTATGACAAATCTGTTGCTGACTTTTCTACGTGCAACATCTTGATTACGCCTCTTCGTTGGTCGGTATTTGATTGCCTCTGGCGTTACCTCGATCTACATTTCTCAACGTTGACAAGTAACCAAAAAAATTCTTACGATTTTTAAGACTGTGATTTACCGTGGAAAGAAAAGAAAAATCAAAATAAAAAGTATACGTTTATACTTTCAACGTATGCAAGAAAATAATCGATGCCAGAAATAATGTGTGTTTGTTTCTTAACTTTTTTTTCTCTTGCATTCAAATTACGTTAAGGTAATAAATCATTTTTACGTTTATTTTCAAGTATCCAATACGTGATTGCAATTTGTTGACAATTACCTGTCAAAAATGATTTCTAAATCAGGTTATAATTAACACCACTCTGTAAAACTGCTGTAAATCGTTGAATGAACTTTTGTGAAAACTGGACAACCAAAATGAAAAAGTCTCATCAAACCACAATATCATTTTACAATTATTATCTTTATTTACAATTTAATTAATGATTATTTTTTCAAAATTGTAATATTATTATAAATAAATAATAATATTAAATATAAAATTAATTTAATATTATTTATTTTTTATTATTATTTATTTTATATTTAATTTTATAATTAAAATTATTATTATTATTATTATAATAAGAAAAACTAAAAAATACAAAGCAATCGTTTTAGATTAAACTTATGGCCTTTGGGAAGCTTTTACACTTAAGTGGTTGAATGATTTCTCTAAATACACACGTTCACAAAAGCGTATATAACCAAACGCAAAGAAAAAGAAAAAAAGAGAGAGAGAGAGAGAGAGAGAGAGAGGTTGATATCTCGAAGAAAGACGCTCGTTTCGAGTTTGCTCTCGCATCGGTTCTCTTTGGCATGCCTTGAAAACACTCGAAATCAGTGAATGTATGTGTACGTGTGTTTATATCTGTGTATGTGTAGGTGTATCAGTCGGTCCCGATTTCGCAGACGGATCTCATCGTCTCGCATGGACGACGAGGTATTCCGAGGATTGGCACGGGATAGCAATCTCGGTTTTATCACGAAAATCTTCTCCTCCTACTCTTTATCGACATACCAAATATACACACACATACACATTTATATATATATAATCTTGTTTTTTATTTTTATCTTTTTTATTTGACTCTATTAATAGTCTACCATACTTTGAGCTTTTTGGGGTAAGAACGTTCCACTTCCTGTCACTTTTTATCTTCTTCTTTTCTTACAAAATCAAGTAAGAATATTTATTTTTAAATATAGTAAGACGATCATCCTGAATTTGCATGAAAAGGATATATAAAAAAAAGAATATACGAAATAGGACGAAATTTACGTATTTTGAGATAATAATTTAAATGAAAATGATTTAATCGAATGGAATCGTATGTGAAAATTTAAAGAAAGATATTCGTTTGTTAAACTTTGACGAGCACATATTAGTTTATTATACGATACGATTCGTTGATATAAATTCACATAGAAAAAAAGAGGGAAAGATTGAAGGGTAAAGGGTGGGGAGGGTAGGGACGGTTATTATTGATCGGAATGAAGAAAAATAAACGTGACCAATTAATGATCCGCACGATCGATGGGGAAACGCGTGTCAACGCGTGAGCCGACATGCAAATTACTATGGGGGTTTGGTGGTGATACGTCTCGCCGCTAGACGCGGATAATAAGCACGGGAAGCGAATGCCGACGGTATTTATGCAAATTAATGTCGATAATAATGGAACGGGAAGGAGGATGATTTTGTATGACGTTGGTTGGTAGTATAGTTGATGGTGGTGGTGGGGTTGTTGGTGATGGTGAATGACCATTAAAAGTATTCCGACCGACGGGGTGTCAAATGAAAAAGAAAAAAAAGAATAAAAAGGTACAATCGTAGGGAAATATTATCGAATGGATGATGGTAATTCGTTAAATTCGATTTCGATTTCGATTTCGATTTCAAATGAAATACGAAACGATATTAAGTATTCGTTTAAACGAATTTTGTATTTTGTTCTTTGATAAAACTATGGGCCACCTAAAGTTTTCTTCAACCTCTTTTATTATAATCTTTCCATTATTATTATTATTATTATTCTTTTCTTTCGTCAAATAAATTTATATGTAACATATATGTAACTGTTAAAATATATTACAAAATTCGATGAAAAATTTGGAACAAATAGAACCACAGTAATTTTTCTTTACCTTTTAGAAAAATAAGAGACCATTTCTAACGTTTGTAAGATCCTTACCTTATCTTTGATCGCGAGTTAGATACCTTAGAATCAATCCATCTTTGTTCTACGCTTAATCAGTGAATTCAGGCTGCTTGATCGGTCAAAGCCTGGTCTCCTGACTACAGGCACGTTACTCGCACGTAGGTACGCGCGAATGGACAAACAAGAGAAACGGTGAGAGAGATAGAGATAGATTTACGTGTATGTGTGTGTCTGTGTGTATGTGTGTATGCATGCACACGATAGCATGCCGCTCGAGAGAGCATATAGATCCAAGAACGGTAGGAAGGAGACAGTCGCGGGATTCTCGTTTGCACCTTGCATCAACGTAACCGGCATCCCACACCGATATCACAGGTCAAATGCCGTGAGAGCACAACCAACAGATAAGAGACGATATAACTCAAGGCTCTTATCTCGCCTTGTTACCGCGGCTATTTCGCTTGGATGCACCCACTGCATTTCGTTATCCTAAGAAAAGCCCACTAGTAAGTTGCTTAATTAAAGGTAACCCAAGTTTTAAATCGATGCGATACATCCATCTTAAATGTACGATTTTATTATTTATTTTATTTGATATCTAATTAAATTTGGATTTTTCTTTCCTTTTTTTTTGTTTTTTTTTTAATAAATAGGACATCTTGTCGTAAACATTGTTGTTATTTGTCAATTAGTTTGTTTATCACGTATCAAAAATACAATTATTAATAAATGTATTATTACAAAGACATACATTTTTCCTATATTTTTATCAAATAATAAAACTGTACTTATAGTATTTATGAATCGTTAAATTTAAACACGTAATCGAAACAATACTGTATTGTTGATTTATAATATAATTAAAATTATATAATTTTATAATATTAATTACAAATTAATAAAAATTAATTATAATTTATAGATGCTAAGTAGAGTTTTATTATTTAACAAAAATATAAGAATGTATGTCTCTTTTTTTTCGTCCCTTCCCGATGAAGGGACAATACGTTCAATGTGATCAAAATATAACGTTCTAAATTCTTACCCTGTCCAACTTCCCTAAGACACATTTATTAATAATGTAATTTGTATTTCGTTGAAATATGATACGATTGATTGATCAATTGATTGATTGATTGATTGATTTCGTTAACAAAATGAGCAGACACTTTTTAATATATATTTCTTTCGAAAGATAATTTGTCTTCATTTTTGTTCTAACCTTCCATCCTTCGATTTCGTAATAGTCGCGAGATATAATAATTCACCGATTCAGCATTTGGTTGGATACTTTCGAACGAGAACGTCGAACAATTTTTAACGACGAAGTGCTTTCGCTGGCAATATCGAGAGACAGGATCTCCTGCTGTGTAAACTGTGTCGAACAAGGGAGTTACGAAAAGAAAAGTGAACGAAAAAAGATATGTTACAAAAAGAAAGAGAAAGAGAAAGAAAGAAAGAGAGAGAGAGAGACAAATATCGTCTAGAAAACTATCGTCGCACGTAGGGACAGATAAATAGAGGTTTATAGGTGTAGTAGAGAAGAAATAGGTACGTGTTGGACATCGAATTTATGGCGCACGATCGACGGTACTCTTTGATAATATCTCCATCGAACGTTACCTCGAAAAAGTGTACACCATTCTGGAACATTCTTATCTCGATCAACAAACTCCCCGGGAAGCGTCGAAACGTATTTTCACAATTTATGATACAAAACTGGACAGAGCTTTTCTACTTCGTTTCAATGTAATTCGACGAAATAAAACTAACAAATAAATAAAACAGGTTGTATTCTAAATTCATATCTCCCAGTATACTGTTGTAAAAATACAAATTAAGAGACAAAAAAAACAAACCAGTAATAAGATTTCTATCTTATTAGATTAAACATACTCAATAAAATATATAAGAAATATGATTACATATCATTAAGTTTAAGAGGTCTTCATGGCTCAAGTGGTAGAGCGTTCTTTCGGTATGCGAAAGATCCTGGGATCGAATCCCCGGGCCTCTCGATTTTTTAAACAACTGAAGCTTCGAATTTTTTGGGAGAGTTTTTCGAACGAACAAATGCGTTCAGGGTTGCGTCAACTAAATAATAAAAAATAGTTTAAGTTTAAGAAAATCATCGTTAAAATTGAACTCATCCAAAACAGGCGCTAGGATTTTGTCTATTACGTGTTATCGTTTGTACAGTCGTAAAGGATAGTGACTAAGAGAGAGACAGAGAGAGAGTTTCTGCAATTATCGCAACGTGGTTCCCTCGTTCGTGGAAAACTAGATCGTTTATGTTTTGATGTGAATGAGAGAAAATGAAACGTATAGTAGTAGAATCACTAGTAGAGAAATGGACAGAGTTAGTTGGGTAGAACAGCGAGCTGAGAGAACAACCAAAAGCAAAAGAGAAAGAGAGATAGAGAATATCGTGTGCAGAAAAGCAAGTAGTACTCGGTAGAGTTCTCCTGGTTTGTGCCAGTATTGGCAACGCCATGGTATTGCCGTTGCTAGCTTCGTTCGTTCATTCGTTCATTCTCGTTGGTTCATTCGTACGTTGGTTGGTTGGTTGGTTGGTACTGGCATTGGTGGTAAAGGGCGAAGGGTATACTCGGCTTGCGAGTAACGAGCATTACCTCCGGAGCATGTCCGGGCTAGATTTCCCCGTGGACTCTAATCACGCATCGGCATCGAGGTATTAGCCGCAGGCCCACGGGATTCTCCGCGTACTCGTCGATCGGCTGCTACCGAACGACGATACGTTTTCCTCATCCTAGTCGATCCACTATCCCCCCATTATCATACCTTTTGCCGGTTGCTTTTTTCCATTCCTCTGACTAACGTTACTTCAATAACAAATGACTACACTCGGGTATTTTTTTTTTTTTTTACTTTTCTTCCTTTACCCCTCATCGCATCGATGCATTTTTATTCTGTTCTTTTTTTTTTTTTCAATCACCCTCATTTATACGAGGTGGTTCTTTTCGTTTCGTTCGCGTTTACAATTTGGCTCGTTTTCATTTTAAAAAAAAAAAAAAAACAAAAACAATCAACTTCGTACGAGTATCAAGGAAAATAGATGAGAAAAGTAACGGCAAAGAAATGATACGGAAATGGTAAAAAGAAAAAAAAAAAAGAAAGAAAGAAAGAAAAGGAAGCAGAGTCTTCGAAAAGCCGATATAAATTTTCTTCTTCCATTTCTCGCGTTTGGAAGAAGGACGACTTTATAGATTTCCCAGTGGACTCTAATCACGGATCGGGATCGGGGTGTACTAGCCGCAAACCCACGGGATCTACACGTTGGAAGCACGTGTTCGTTCTACCAACCGATCGTATATCAACGATAATATCTTTTCTCAAACTTATCGGGCTTACTTAAACCATTTCCTTTACACTCATCTAAAGACACTGATTTTCCACAATAAACTAATTTATCTGACAAGAAAACTTGCATATTCTTTTCCAATACGTTTTCATTTAAAAAATATTTTCAAATCTGTTTATGAATAAAACAGAAGATTCTTCTTAAACCATTTTAAAGATTTGACTATATTCTATTACATTGGAATATGCACACACGTGCAAGCATCATTCTCATTGGTTGAAAATATCCTTCTCTCTTTCTCGTAGACAGGTGTAGTTACGATACGCGTGTTTGTGTCATCGAATTCCCAGCTCTTACGTTACACGCACGAATAATTTTCGTCGTTGAAACGAACGACGCGATGGAATTTTGCACAATGGATGCATCGACGACAACAAACTCCTCCTCTTCCTCCTTCCTCCACCCTTCTCTTACATGCGTCTTCTCGATTTCCTCTCGTCTTCGTTCTTTCTCTCTTTCGCACACACACACAAACACACACACTCTCACTCTCTTTCTTCCATTCTATTTCTATTCTCCTCTTCTATTCGCTTGATGTCACTCGAAACGTTTCTCAACGTGCCTCACGTGAAATCGTATATGTATATAGGTGAAACGTACCTACGTACGTGTAAGCGCGAGCAATGCATAATTCGCGCCGCGAACGACGGGCGTTTCATGCGTCGAGTGTCGCGCAAGTATAATCCGGAGTCCAATTAGCGATAATTACGACGTGAATTGGGAATCCCTAATGGCGACGAGGCCCTGCAGCAAGCAGGCCACCACCACCATTCCCCAACATTTCGTTTCGTTTCGTTTCTCGTTCATTCATTCGTTCATTCATTCGTTCATTCGTTCATTCGTTTGTTCGACCAAACCGGTCGCTCATTCGTCATCACGATTTTTCAAAATGACATCATACCCTAGCACAAGATTATATTCGGCTAACGTACACGATCATTGTTTGCTGTTGTTAACCATTTTCGATGAAACATTATTTAACAAGTCGTCACTGATAATAATTTCATATTATTTCACCGTGTGTAATGAGATTTAACGTGATATACGATTTATTGGGGGTTTATTATATTTGACATTTATTTGATTTGATTTGATTTTATTTTATCTGACTAAAAGTTTGGGTACACCAAATGTGTCGTTAATTTTTGGAAATTGTTCCAACTAATTTTTTTTCTTTACAATGTCTCATAAATTTTGTCTTACAATGTCTCATAAATATTTTAAATGTATACTTACAATACGACCAATCAAAGTGGTCTTGTCAAGATTTCAACGCAAATGACTTATAATACTTGTCATATTTCATTTTCAATTTTTCAAAGATATTCACGATGATCTAAATAACTTTGATGACTTAAACCATTTATTTGATTTGATTTTATTTTATCTGACCAAAAGTTTGAGTACATCAAATGTGTCGCTAATTTTTGAAAATTGTTCCAACTAATTTTTCGTTATTTTCATCAACCCTTACGATATGTTTTTTTGTCTTTTCTTCTTTCGAATAAAATACGAAAACGTCCTTTGCGAAAGAGTATATACAAGAAATGAATCGGTATAGCACGATGTTTGAAATGAAACATAATTTCAGGACTAACATTTAATCTTCCATAATTAACTTCCGACGCTTCTAGAAATTAGAATTCCACAATGTTCCACGAAATTGATTTTCGCTTTGTTCGCGATTCCCAGGTCGCCGAGAGCTTTCCTCCGAAGTAACGCACGTCACGAGGTAGTCCCTATTAGTACTAGTGTTGGTATTGGGTGTAGGTGTTGGTGGTAGTGGTCAATGGGTAGTAGTAGTGGGCAGTCAGAAAATACTGGGCGAAGCCCATACGAGAAAATAACACCACCGTCGTCGTGGGCCAACTCTCTCTCTCTCTATTCTAAACTAGTGCTATTCAAACTGTATGCGTGGGAGAAACTCATGGGAATACTGGTGCACACTGTTTCCCGAGGTTAATAATTCGCTTATTAATAATTGATCCCAATTTGCATATAATTACAGTCCCGTAATTATGAAATTGTACAGCATTATGAATCGGATCATTGTTATTCTAATAGAACGTTTCACCTTTCTAAACGAAAATTCAATTAACAATCTTCTAAGCTTGTCGTACGTTTAAAACCGTTCAAAGACTCAAAACTAGTCGTTGACGATAGCTTGTAGTACGACGTTATTATTACACGACTACACAAGGAATAACACCGTCTAAAATCGTTTTACTATGAACAACAACAGTTTCAAACCTTTCGAGAGAGAAAAGCGAAGGTCCGAGAATTATTTCAACGATCAACTAACGTTCGTAATCATTTGTTGGAACAGGTAAAAGTTAATCACTAGGAAGGAACACATTCGTTCATTCTTTCGTTCGTTCGTTCGGGGAATAGTTAGCGGATTGCGGCAAGTTAAGTTTTCGTGTTTAGATCTAACGATAAAACGGAAAGTAAAGTAAAGGAAAGGAAAGAAATAAAAAGAGAAAAAAAAAGCACAGAATGGTTAGACGTTCTAATCGCGTTACGTTGACTACTGGTTCAACACCCGAATGATTCGTGATATCTTCCTTGTGATCTTCGCTTACGTGGCGATCATCAGTCAAGGGGGAAAGGGATGATGGAAGGTGGTTAAGAGGGGAGAAAGAGTACTAGCAGCCCAGCGTTGGCACCTCGACGAATAGGGTCATTTGTAGACACGAGTATTACAGACGGGTGTTAGGCGAACGGCCAAGAAGCAACCGTTGGCGAAGGGAAAGTTCGTTCGATGTGATTTAAGGGTCTATCGGGTGATGATGCCTTAAGATTAGTTACTCGCTAGATCATAATTTTACCGGAGCACCACCCTCCCCCCTCCCCACCCTCCGCGTTCTCCTAAATTTTCTCTAATTCGTCTCAGTCAATTCCGAACGTTACGAATCATTACCTCCGACTCGGCCCTTTTTACTATTAATTTTTGTTTCCTATCTCTTCCTACCTCCTCCCCTACCCACCCCCCACCACCATCCTAGCGTACCATAAGTAATCAGACTTTCCGAGAGAAAACTTTGATGATGCGAAGGAATAAAGTTGGTTGAACGATTTGATCGATTGAACAAACCGTAACTTATGTGTATGTGTGTGTATGTTGTATCCGTGTGTATGTATGTTTCATTGAAAATAACGAAGAAACGTCGGGTGATAAACGTTTTCCAAGTTATAAGCTCGAAATAGTATGGATGAAAGTTACCAAATGTAAACTCGAAGTAAGTCAAGCGAAACTTTAGTGTAAAGATGTATTAATCTGTGATATCTTATTGGTGTTAGTTTCTAGTCACGTTCGTTCGCGAAACAAGAAATACCAAACCCCTTGCTATCTCTCTCACTCTCTCTTTCTGTCTTTCTCTATGGGTATAATACTTTATACGTTTTAATAAAGTATTATAGCATCCTAAAATCGAACACCCATCGTATATTACCGATCGCAATTACGATATTCGTCGTGAGATCGTACCTACGTCGTTAAATGCGATATTGAATATTGCCATATTGCGTTATCGTTCAAAACAAGGTATGCACGATACACACGCTCTCTCCTCCTCCTCCTCCTCCCCCTCTCCTACTCCTCCTACCTTAATTGCAAACCTTGCCGATGCTTCTATTAAACGTAATCACGTTATAGCACCCTTTAGATGAAGATTAGTGTTTCATTGCAATATCATTATAACGTTCTTCCTGCTTACCTTGAATAGGATTATTAACGCGTTGCTTATGCCAACGACGACGTGGTTGTGTTGGTCAATTTATCAAAAAAATAAAAATAATACTAAAATAATCATTGGCCGCGCGATAACTCTCTCTCATTTTTATTATTAATCTTTTACATTTTATCGCGATTATGAATAAATTATGATAGAAAGAAATTGAGAGAGGACTACGGGGATGTTTTTTTTTTCGTGGAAAAAACACAGGAACGGTAATTCAACGATTCGTGGGAATCGTAAGTTTCAACTGGGAATTGTAAAGTTCGTTGTTGGATAGAAAAAGAGAGAGAGAGAGAGAGAGAGAGAGAGAATGAGAGGAAGAACAAACATATTGCTTAAGCTTCATGGACTTTCGTGAAAGCATTGCGGGGATTGCTCGGAATGAGAGAATAGTTATGCAGGTAAAACAACTCATTCGTAAACTAAAGGGGGGGTAGAGGGGGGTAGGGGGGACCCTGTAATACCAACGTGCACGCGGGCCACGTTCGCGAACATCTTTTACCATCTCCATTCGCGTGTCTGAAGAGAGTGAAAGAGGGAAAAGGAGAGATAGGAATTAGTCGAGGTTATAGGAGAAAAGTAGAAAAGCTAGATAGAGAACTGTGAATCATCGAACTTTTGGCAATTCCTAAACTAACGAGCAAATCGGTCGAATTCGTTTTGCCAGTTTGAACATTGAAGTTTTGTAAAAGGGACGACTCCTCTCTCTCTCTCTCTGTCTCTCTCTGTCTCTCTCTGCGTGTAGATAAGTTTTCGATTAATTTACTAGGGTAGAAAAGATTTTTTCTTGAATTTATTTTCATCTTTTCTTATATTTTTTCTTGTTCTTGTTCTTCTTCTTCATTTTCTTCATTTTCTTTCATTTTTATGTTTCAGGATGTTGCTTCGTTACATTCTACACGAGAAAAGCGGCTTTGGACGCACAGAATGCATTGCACAACGTAAAGACTTTCAACGGGGTAAGTACACATTGGTATTTCTCTCCTGAGGGATTATTACATTATATAATTCATTCGAACGTAACAGGATCATACGTAATTCGTTTAATGGTCCGTTAGCCGTATGATTGTTCAATATTACGGATATATAGAAGCTAATCGAATAATTGATTGTCACAGTCGTGTGTTGGCTAGTCGTTAATTAATTATATGATTCGGCTCGATACCTTGAAAAATTCAATTCTCTTTGCTACAGCGGTAAATGAAAAAATATATCCACGTGGACCACTGGTATGTAACGGGTGAAACATTTATAAAACGAGAGACTATCATCTTGTGATTAAAACAGAAACAAAAATTAACAAATTTTATCCAACACGAAAGAAATACAAAAGTCAAGTGTATCTTTTTTCTCTATAAATACAAAGAATAAATAACAACGTATAAAATGTATGTGTGTGTGTGTGTGTAACTCGACAAACACGATATTATTATACGTATCAAACGTTAAAAAATTATATCATAACTTTCAAAAACTTTTCATTCCTATCACAGATAAAAATAAATTTATTCAAGTATAAATATAATAATATAAATATAATAATAATAAAATAAAATAAATAAAATATAATAATAAAAAAAAATAAATATAATAATAATAAAAATAAATTTATTCCTATTCGAAATGTCTCACCTAGTATATTAATGTAAATGTAGATGATAGAAATACTCGCGTTTGGTTCTCTCCAAATGTTTCCTACCTCCCTCAACCAGCCACCCTCCCACCGTTCCCACGAAATTCGAACGATATACAGATGTTCTGTAATAGGAGGGAGGGAAACGTTTGGGTAGAGTAGACGATGAGGCCGGTGATGTTATCCTCGTTCGATTCGGATCAATGCGGCAAACTCAGCGGCTAAGCCGAACGGAATGTTTACGCGGACAATTATCCCAGTACCGATGATGATTCGCTCGATCGAGTATTGACCGAGTAATGAATATTAATACGGTTGATCGTTCGAATAAATTATTCAAATCGTCGCCGAGGTCGAACCGATCGATCCTTCGACCAATCGGATCTCTCCGATTCTCTTCGTCGAAAACGTTCGTTCTCCCCCTTCCTCTCCCTTCCTCCACCTCCCTCCCCCTTTCTCCCCCTGGTTTCTACCATTTCTCTGCGACCAAACACACACCCCCTCCCCGCCCCCTGGTCGACATCACACAGTGTAAATATATCGACCACGTTGTATTGAAAGCAGCACGTTTGCGGTAATCGATCGATTCTACTACGTTTCTTTCCTTTTTTTTTTTTCTTTTTTATTTTGCATTCTTACTCGTAAAGCAAAACAAGATTTTTACAACGTTGCGTACAATTCGAATTTTCAAATTCCATCGACCCCAATTCGTATTAAATTTATTTTTGTTATCCGTTTGTGAGTAGGATATAATTATTTCACGAATATATTTGACGATTTAATAAGTGATTAATCGAGAATCGATAGATCGTTTCCTTAATTCGATTTACTGGAGATTCTATTGAAATCGTAGTAACATCGATGATGATCGTAACGAGTAGAACAAAAGTAACTACTTCTATAGGGTAATTACTGGTAACTTTCTAGGTAATTACGAGATGTCATTAGGAACATTTAGCCATGCGGAGATACACAATCACCATTCTTCTCTTCTATCTTTCTTCTCTTAACGTTTATAGCTCACGAGAATAATTATTATCGTTCGCAAGAACGAACAATCTCTGAGTTTAACTATGTAGGATTTTACAATGTCCTATAAAAAAAAAGAAAATAGAAGCTCGTTATTCCTACATTTTCCATTATTCGTTCAATTTCATTCTGATAAATATGACGTTTATAAGTATTGCACATCTCGTGAAATATAATTTAAAAAAGTAAATACAAACAAAAAATGATAATATATATAATATTATAATATAATAAAATAATAATATAATTTTAAATTAATATAATCTTATATATATATGTGGGATGCGAGCACCTTCAAGTCAAACTTAAATAGGCATTCGTAAGAAAATTAAACGGTGGATCCTGGATAGCTCAGTGGTTAAAAGAGCAGTCGCCTGGAAAGCGGAAGGAAGATTCCGGGTTCGAGTCCCGGTCCAGTCAGTCCTTCAACGGCCTGATTTTTTTCACGAATCCTACACATATATATAATATGCAGTTTAATTATATATCATTTTAATATATATATATATAAAAAAATATAATAAAATAATAATATAAATATAATTTTAATATTAAATATCATTTTAATATTTATATAATATAATATAATAATAAAATAATACAATTATAATTTAAAAGAAACACACAAAAACAAAAAAAATGATAATAATATTTTCCAAATTCGTATTTTATATTCGTTGAATATTCGATGTTACAATTTTGAATATATTTCATTGACAAATAAAATTGATTCATAATTGAACGATACTATATACGTAGTAAAGAATACGTATAACCAATCGAGTAGTATTCGCAATGAGTAAAGAAGTTGCTACGTTAGACGTATGGCGGCGCCACTAACTTTACTCTTTCATTCATTCATAAGAATGGAAAACCCTACGCACGTTCTCATTCTATCGTATCGCATTAGTTCTTCCTGACAGCATATAAAAGTTTAAGAAAAAGAAAAAGAAAATTAAAAAAACCAAAAAAATAGGATACGATGATACACATCAATGTTTTATCTCACGACCAGATTTCTTTTTAATTTATTTTCCTTATATCTCGTAGATTGAATCGATCATGCGAAAAGGAACAAGGGTCCCCTAGGGAATTCTTCCCTTCACCATATTCAGCCACCATCATCATCATCATCATCATTTTATATGTGATTTATTGAAATATTTTTCCTTCCATCAATCTATTTAAACAGACCATTTTCTCTAGAAATTATTAATTAAGTTAATCGACGTATATCTGAACAGAGGATAACTTTATTCGTTGAATACACATATCAAGGAGTAAGTTTGAACAACGATGTTATAATCGTTAATTGGAATATTGAAAGACAAACACCATATACACAATTGATAGATAGATGCACATTCGCGTATAAATGTATACACAGAAAACACATAGATGCATGCATGCATTCATTCATTCATAGACATACACAAGTAACTTATACCAAAAGCGAGTATTTCATCCCTTTTTTTTTGTTTTTTCTATCAAGCTAATTACGTTAGAAGCCTAACTAGTATAAAGTAGCTTGGACTAAACAAACTCGAGTGCGTCTCGTTCACTAAAAGTGGAGGAGAAAGAAAAAAAAAGTGAAAAAGGGTAGGTCGCGTGGCATGAAAAAAGATACCACACCAATAAAGACGTGTCAAGATAAAGACTGATATGCGTGTAAGTTAATTAAGACGAGCTAAATGAAACTACTTTAACTAACCATCATCGTTAGGGTTTACCAATTGAGCGTATACAGTGAGAAAAAAAGAAAAAGAAAAAGAAAGAGAGAAAAAGAGAGAGACATTTCGAGACATGGATGATTTTGAGAGAGTAGAATACTCGAGCGATAAATATAAAAACAAAAAAACTGAAAAAAAACCACTAGAGAGAGAGAGAGAGAAAAGAAAGAAATAAGTGAATCGTGGAACGACGTTTTCGAAATGAAAAGGGTTGAACTGAGTATAAGTGGATGACTGAAAGGAGCGTGACTCGTGCGAGAACTGAAAGAGTATAGTTGCTGTAGGTGGAAGAAGAAGAAGAAGAAGAGGAAGAAGAAGAAGAAGAGGTGGTTGAGGAATACGTTCTGGAGGGGTTGGAGAGCTCAGTGCTGAACGTGGAGAAGTTGGGGTGGCGAAGAAGAGGGGCGCCGGCTTGTGCATTCGAAGGAGTTTAGCTTTTCTCGTATCAGATTTCGTTTCCACGAGTGGCGTCGAGTCGAGAGGTTTGTGTTGGCTCGGAGAAATGAGTCGAGTGCTCTGGGGAACCCTCACACTGTACTCTCTCTTTCTCTTTTTCTCTTTCTCTCTATCGTATACTCGCTCTTACACACACAGATACACACAGAAACAAACAAACAAACAAACAAACACACGTATACTGAATCTAATACGAGCGTGTTCTAGTGGCATATCCATCCACCCACTGTCTTCCCTCTAAGGAATCGACCAACCACCCACCCACCCACTCACCCACTATCTCATCCTACCAACAGAATTTATTCTTCATATTATAACGCCGCGTTTATACCAATAATATTGGATTGACAATTAATCGTAGATTTCGTCGATAGAACAAATCACATTTAATTGAATTTCGTTGATAGAAAAGATCAGATATTTTACGAACGATGGCAAAAGGTCATCGATCAAAAAAGGGACAGTTGACTAATCGAATAAACTTATACTTTTCGACCAAAAAAACATTTGAACTTTTCCTTCTTATTTAAAAATCCCCGATCACCGTTAATTACCAATCGAAAATATTGCAAATATATTTCCACTTTAAATCTAAAGTATTTTTTTTTGTAATCAAACGTGTCGAAGTTTCAAATACGTTGTCAAATAGATCGCGAAAGTGGATTAATTTCTTTTCGTTAATTTGACACTTGCCGTTTGTAACGTTGGTGGTGCGTACGATTAATTTACAACAGCCCACTGGAATCGATCCTCTGTACGTTTCGACACTATCACACTTCGAGTATTACGTTAACACCTTTAACGATCAATCCAAACGAATAAAATGTATACATACATATATCTGTGTATATGTGTGTGTATGTGTGTAATACATGTTTGTATCTATCATACGTATGATGGTGCAATACGAGGGTAGAGCAGAAGCCACGCAAAAAAAAAATGAAATAAGAGAAAGAGAGAGAGAGAGAGAAGAGAAAAGAGGGTTCGGTGGGGTGAGGGGGGGTGGGGGTGGCGGCTCGGCTGGCTCGCGGCCACGAAATTGATGGAAAACCGTGGCGAATTAACAAGCTGGCATACCGTACTCGCAACAGTGCGTAATATTATTACGGTACGGCGGAACAAGAGGTATTGGAACTGAGGCGAGCGTAACTGGAAAATGAAACCGATATATGGCCGATGGCGCGTTGATATGGTCCGGGACAAGGAGGGGGAGGGTGGAAAGGGACGAAGAGCATGGAAAGAGATGGTGGAAGAGGTCGATGCTCAAATGGGAAGTGCGCATCGTTCTATCTCGCTCACCACCCTATCTTTCTCTCTCTCTCTCTCTTTCTCGTTTATTCGCACTATCTGTTTCTGTTTCGCTCATGGGGGTACCAACTCACGGCCAGTGGGGAAACCTTAAAATATTCAGAATAATGTTCGTATCGGTTGCTCACTACACACCCACGATCGATATCGATGGTGGTATCCCACCGATGAATTTCGAACTACAACAGGTTCTGAAAACCGAGGACCACCAGGATGATCCTCCTAGGATAAAATTTAATAAGCAGTTATGGGTTCGCATAATAATCATACGTACACGTCATACTCTGAGTGCTCGTATATTATGTTACATTTCATAGAGACACACGCTTGATTATTGTAATATGTTAAACGAAACGTATACACGCACTATTTATTATGTACTTTAACTATACACATCTATTTATCTATCTAAAGTATATAGTTACGTTATAGTTATCACGTCGTTCAATAACGCAATGAATCACACTGTCAAATTTCGCGACACGATGATCGTGACAATCGATATACCTTTTGTATGCTCATCGTTACCATTCCTCCCCCACCCAATCCAACCCCATCCCTGTTATCCAATACAGTAGTGGTGGTGGTGGTGGTGGTGGTGGTTTGCAGAAAAACTTCTAACACTGCAGAAACTTATTTTACGTTCAAGCAACAACCATTTGTTTATCTTCTTTTTTTCCGTTTTATTTCGAGGAAATAAAGAAATGAAAGGAAAGAAGAAAAAAAAAGGGAAGTGGTAACTTCAACACGCGATAAAATTGAAATTCTCTCGAGAATTCTTCTCTCTCTCTCTCTCTTTCTCACTCTCTCGTACTTTATCTCCTACTAACTTTATATTTTAATTACTTCGTTATTGTTCAGAAGAATTTTAAGAGAGGTTCAAAGGTGTTTTTTTTCTCCCCTCGCGTTAAAATTGAATCGAGATAAATAATAAACGCCAGGAAAATGGCGTTGGTAAAATAAAGGTTGAAATTATTGACGAATAAATTGAGCGAAGAAAATAGTCGTTTAAACGAAACAACTCGACGTGGAAACAATTTAGAAAGTTTTCAAGTGTTATTTCTTTCTCGGTAACGTAATTGTCAAATAACGTCTAAACTATAGTACGAATAGAGTGATCTACAATGTACAGTAATTTCAAATATTTGATATTATACGGCGTATACTTCGTTCGTATGGTTTGTATGTATGGGAAGTGCTGATACACGGCTGTACACTAAATACCAAAATTGATAACGAGTTGTAATTCGTGTGCAACGTTTACTCGTCCACTCAGCAATTCGCGTGTGTGCTTTTAAGTGCGGTTTTGATGCTTCAGCGGACACCGAGTGGCGGAGGAATATTGTCCGTTCTACTCGAGTTGAAAATGATAGTCGAGGACAATGTTCCTTCTATACCTGAATTTCTATGTCTAATTTACTTTTGCTAATAATAATAGAAACATTCCGATATTGTTAATCTATTCATCGTAACATTTTGATAAACAATTTATTACTTCTAACAGAACCACTTTTTATCATTTTTTTTCACTTAAAATTCTCAAAAGTTTCTCTTCCTTCTTTTACACATACACAAATATACAATTATTTTACATAAATTATTTATTACTTACTTTTGCTAATATTAATAGAAACATTCCGATATTGTTAATCTATTCATCGTAAAACATTTTGATAAACAATTTATTACTACTAACGGAAACACTTTTTATCATTTTTTTTCATTTAAAATTCTCAAAAGTTTTTCTTCCTTCTTTTACACATACACAAATATACAATTATTTTACATAAATTATTTATTACTTACTTTTGCTAATATTAATAGAAACATTCCGATATTGTTAATCTATTCATCGTAACATTTTGATAAACAATTTATTACTTCTAACAGAAACACTTTTTATCATTTTTTTTCATTTAAAATTCTCAAAAGTTTTTCTTCCTTCTTTTACACATACACAAATATACAATTATTTTACATAAATTATTGATTACACTCTACTTTTCCTATTTTTCGTTTTAAATGTAAAATTATCGCATCCACCATTTAACAATACGAAAGTTATTATCATTTCGTACAAAGTTATTTCGAGGAAAGTATCTACCGTGTTAAAAAGAAAATAAAGGATGAGGGATGGTGGGGAGGGTGGAAGAAGGGGAGGGGGGTGGAATTTAATGTATAGAAAAAGAGAAAGATGGAAAGAAGTTGCAACGAAAACCGTAGTGTGCAATATTTCCAGATACGCACGTCACCGAAGTTGTAAGGAGTCTGACGCGTAACTTCTATTTCCGTTGCCAAGTTAAATCCGATACATCGATATTCTATTTCCGTGCAATCTCTTTCGCGAAATATACAGATGTATATATATATGTATATACAGCTACTACCCATTCGTTCGAATTACTTTTACAGTAATACATAGTTACCACGCGAATAGTTACGTATGAAACGTGGAAAACAGAAGTATGAGGTGGGAAATGGTAAAGGAACGAATAATAAATGGATGGAAAGTCGAGATCTATGTCAAAAGAAATAATCCAATTTGTTGTTATTATTTTGTTCGTTCGATAGGAATAAGAAAGCCTACTCTCAACTATTTGTTCGTTGCTAATGAGAGTAAGATGAATAATGGGGGCATATAGGGAGGATTATAATCGTAAGAAGGAAAGGAAAAAAAAAAATGGACGCTGCTTCGTTAATTTTGTTCGTCGAATGCTCATTAACTCTTAACCCCCTTTTTACTTTTTTCTCCTATTAAAAAAAAACAATAAGTAAAATGATACAATTCTAACGCGTTAGTAAGTAACTTCGTATACTTTTTTTTAATAATATAATACGCGAAACGACCTATTTTATATGACTTTATTAGTAGTAGAAATTCTACTGTATAATAACTTTCAAAAAATATAGAATTGTTGAAAGAAAATATTTCTATTTTTTCGTAATTTTGTTCTCATACGATTATGATAAATAATAAAAACACACAGAGAAAAATATGCAACGCGTTAGATTATGATGAGATGAAAAAATAATCAAAATTATGAATAAAATAGATCAAACAAATATTCCTTGTACACGTATGCATGAGTGTGTGGGTGTGTGTAGGTGCTGTTAAATCTTTACAACACTCTAAACACCTCCGTTCAATTATCAAAGAGATTCTTATCCTCGTTTAACGAAGAACAGGTTTAGTTTGTGGAACTATTTGTAAACGTACGAATCATCGATCCTCACTTTTCCCTCTCAGGCTCGTTCTAATTCAATCAACGGTCTTCGTTTAAACCCGAACATTTACATAGGATCTTTTCAGCTTGTTAACTCTATCTCTTGTACCTATTTTCTGTCTAAAGGAACGATGGCAGTTGGTCGTTCGTTCGTTCGTTCGTTCGTTCGCATTGGGTGTACTCGAAAGGCCATCCGAAAAGACGGAACGGATCACGTTAAAGTTCCCAAAATAAATCACGTCTCTTCGTCAAGCGCATCATCAACCACGTTGTGAATCATTCCATTTCAATTCTCCTACTTCTACTTCTACTTCTACTTCTACTTCTTCTCACCCTTACCCCTGTTGTTTCCCCTACTCGTTCCTATTCCTTCTTAAATTGTTCCATCAGTTTTAATGATTCAACAAATTCAAAGTTAAATGCAAAACGTTTGACCTACATATTTATCATTACACACTGTATAACAAATTAAATCGTCGTTTTATATTAAATCATTTATATATATTTATTCTAATTACGTAAAATTCATTACGTAACATTTGTGACAATTCAAAATCATTTAATTTCCCGACATCTTCCCGTACACACGGGTTTTACGTTTTATCTCGTAAAGAAAGTTTCGTTAAAACGCGAAGAAATTCCTCCCCCCCACTCAACCCAACAAGTTTCGGTCGAATCGTTTGGCTAATAACTAAAAAATACAAATAAAAAGGGCAAGGAAAAACGAAAGAAGAATTCGATTTGCGGAAAACTGCAACTGCAACTGCAACTGCAACTGCAACTGCAAGTGCAACGACAACGGCACCGGCTCGATTATGGTCGCGAACGAAATTGCGTTCCATTCCTCACTAACTTTTTCAATTTGTCGTGAGTCGGGCAACTAATTACCGGCCGAAACGACTTTTGCCTCGACTACTACTACGACTACTACTACTACTACTATTACGACGAACAGGGGTGCCAAAGCAAGTATACCAAAGCTATGTCAGCTTTTCGAAAGCTCAAACGATTCGGGAAATCTGTTGGATTATACATACGTTTACCCTAATTCATAGCTGGACCACCTTCTCTTTTTCCTACTTCTACTTCTACTTCTACTACTTTTCATTTTACGATAATAAGATTAAGAAACAAATCACTTTTTTAATTCATTTACGAATTAAATGATTTGTGTCTACTTATAAAAAATACAACAAAATATAATTTGATATGTTTCAAAATAAATTATCTAAATACAATTAAATTTTCATTTAAAATTGATAACAATTTTAATCACGTATTAAATATTTCTAAATTATTAGATTATCCAATTTTTTTATTCACTATTATATTCATTTTATTATTATTATTAATATTAATTTTAATTTCTATTCAAAGATCTCATATTTTTGAGGTTATACTTCTTTTGGCGCGTTTGGGAAAATGTAATGGGGAGTGATTTTGTTCCGAGCGTCTGGAAAAGCGACACCATGAAGTTTGTCGATATTTAAAACGCGCGGCAAAACGATTTCAAGTATACGGCATGAAGTTGTCTTCTCTTCTTCTTCCCCCCTTTTTTCTCAAGCGGGTCACCCATCCAGATACTAATCGAACTCAGCGCTGCTTTACTTAAACGATCGAAGCGAGAACTAATGCTGTAACCGCGCCATGACTGTTGACGCATAAATTAATTCCATATATCTCTCTTATATTTAGTGTGGACTGATATCTATATTATGATATTTTGTTATTCTTTCTAATATATATAATATATCGATAATAAATTTAAATTAATAATAATAATAATAAATTTTTTTTTGTTAAGTATTTTTTGAAGTTATTTTTGAGGTTATGTTCGTTTTGGTACGGCAATGAAGTATAACTTCTTACGTGCGTACATAAGTACACACACCAGTTTTTTTATTCATTCTTTATAATAACGAAATAAATTCAGTAAATTAAATTTATTTAATTTAGAATATTAAAATATCACAAAAGTGGATTCGGAACGTTTTGTTTTTCCTTCTTCTTCTTCTTCTTTCTCTTACGTGTCAGATATTAATTGATATCATCGATTTAAGTTTATTTCAAGTATCACCTCTTTCGTTCCTTTAAATAATCGGACGAAATATTCGACAGATGTGTTTTTACCAAACGTAAAGAATAGATTTTTTCGAATATGATTATTTATAATAATTAAATAGATTAATAAATAATAATTTTCATAATCATCTAAGAATATTTCTCAAACTCGTCTACATTTAAAAGTAAAATATTAAGAAGAAAATTAATCGAATAACTTGCTTGTTGAATGATCAAAAAAAAAATAACACCATTGAAACGAGATTTACCTATCTTCGTAATACCCCTCGTCAATATTTTTCCAAAACTCATTAATTCCCATCATAGTTAGCAATACTCGTTATATTATATATAATGAAACAATAATGTACACTCTCGAAACTACTGGGCAAACGAATTAACTCTCTTGAAAATGATTTATCCGTCGTTTTCCTGCCTTTCATTTAATAATCGAAGCTTATTCGTACATGGCAAACGACTACTGTGAAACAACATCACCACCACCACCACCATTACCACCACCATTACCAACCCAACCCAGTATAGGAAAGAACGAGAGTGCAAAAACGATGGCTGTGTTTTCGATAGATCGATCGATTTATCGATCGATTTTGTGGAACAATTCGATAAACCGTTGCACCGCATCCTCCATTCGCTTCAGTCCCCTCCCCCTCCCTCCCCCCCCCCCCCCGCCCCCTACCCATCGGTTACTGAATATTCTCCCAACGAAGTATTCGAAAAATTCTCATTAAATCTGTCCATTTTTGCGTACATTATAGTTTACGATACAGCAAATCTATTAAAACGCGTTACCAGCTCAAACTTATTTTACATAGTTCACGATAGTTAACTCGATAATGGACGAGCTCCGGCTGTTTCAGGATTACTGAATATTTTATAGGCTACTCCGAAAATGTAATATAAAGTTGGGATGATATACTACAGGCAAGAGAAAAGGAAAACGTAAAAAATGGCGTTGGAGGGAAGAGAAATGTTGTTAAAAATAGAACGAAAAAAAAAGACAAAAATATAAAGTAGGAAAAATAATGTCGCACTTTTCGTCTCCCCCAACCCCCACCCATCTTCTTCTTCTTCTTCTTCTTTTTCTTCTTCTACTTATAGATGAATAATAATAATTTTATATTTACATTAAAGTTTATCGTTGATATATAAATTTGTTACATTGAACACACACACACACACACACACAAATATATTTCTGTCATATACGAATATTTGATAAAATAATCAATTTGAAATTAGTACCTTTGGCTTGATCGTTAAATAAGAAAATAAAACATTTCTATTGAATTTTTATGTTATTCGTAATATTTATACGAGTATACCTTTCGAACATCTTTTTAACGACATCACCGACAATGCACACATTTTTATTACAATCGCAAAAGAACTTTTTTAATTAACGTCATTAAAGATATAATAATAATAATAATAATAATAAAAAAAATAATTCCCCTACTTTATCGCGAAAACAAACGAACGAACGAACAAACAAACAAACAAAAAGTAACATTCCTCTTCTTACCGCAGTTTCGTTCTTGTTAAAACGAGACGCGAACTTTCAAAAAAAACCATTTTCCCCTGTTTATATCTCAACCCTCTACCTCCTCCCCCCCACTCTACCACAATTTCAAGGAAAAAACAACTGATAAAATTTTACGTTCACGACGATCGTAGATATAAACCATGGATTGTCCATAACAATTTTCCCCCACAGGTTTTTCCTAACCTCTATTTGAAATTCTGTAGATATTTTTTCTTTCTTATTCTTCCCAATTTGAAAACTTTTTCGACAATTCGTTTTCTCTACTTTCTCGCAATTATTTTATACAACACTCTTGCTTTGTTTTTTTTTTGTTTGTTTCAATACAAGCTTAACTCAATACGATTATACTTTTGTAAATTCATGAAAATTATCATCACAGAGTATAACGAAAAATAATAATAAGAATAATGATGAAAGAAAAAGGTGATGAAATAAACATGGACAAAAATGTATGGAAATAAAATGGAATGGATTTTAGGGGGATGACCTGTGAACGTTCGACGATATTGCAGAGACACAAAATGAGAGAAAGACAGAGAGAGAGAGAAATAGCAGGCACAGGGCGTGTTGCCAAGTGCAGTTTCGCAAGGTGCATTCTTCAAATCGAATTCCATTTCCCTGACAAATGTGCTGCACCGACTAAACCACCCCCCCCCCCGGGCTAGTTGTCTTTCTCGAATAGTCGACGAACGGAATGATAAAGCCAGTTCGAACTGTTTGCGCCCCCAAAACGATTGCAAGCTTATCGAAATAGGTATTCGTATGTATTTGTCTATGTGTGTGTGTGTGTGTGTGGGTGTGTGTTTTAGAAAAAGACATAGGAAAATAAAAAAAAAAAGAAAGGGAAGACTATAACATTTTTCACTGGAGGATGAGTAAGAAGCAAAAGGATTTTTGCTTCATCGTTTCTTTACCGAACTACCATCGGAATAAAGTTTTTCGGATCAAGCGGAAATAAGAAAGAGAGAGGGTGAGGGGTTGGGGGTTGGCAGTGGGTACATTTGCAACGTTGAGGATGTCGTAAGTGTCTCCTTTAGCAAGTTTCCTTAACCGGAGGCTACGTATCGCGAGCTGCATTTTTTTTTCTTCTCTTCTTCTTCTTCTTCTTCTTCTTCTTCTTCTCTTCTTTTCCTCGACCCATCCTCAAATTAGCTTCCCCATAAAAGTTTATTTTCACGACAATCCTTGCGCCAACATCTAACCTTCCCCCTCCTCCCTACCCCCTACCCCCATCCCCCCACCCCCCAGCCGTACGTTAGAATCTCTTCGCGGTTTACTTCGTTAGAATACTTTCCTCGTTCTTTTTTTTCCTTTCTTTCTTTTTCCCCCGCTGGTTTTTCCTGTTTTCCCGGTAATTAAAAATGTTCCCTCTTCCTTTCTTCCTTTCTTTCTTTCTTTTTATTTATTTTTATTTCTTTCATTCACGTTTATACCCCTAGAACCGGCAGAAATTCAAACACGTTACTTTCCTCATAGCGTTTGCGTCGAAGTTGAAATTCTATTTTTTTTTCTTTTTTTTCGCGAGCGAATTTCTCTACTTCATCGGGAGGAGGGTGGGAGTCTGTATGCGAATTTTACATTTCCGTTCCTTCAAAAAAGTCGCAGTAAAAATAACCACGAAAAAAAAAGGATAAATAATAAATTTCTTTACCCCAAAAAAAAATATAAAATGAAAAAATGAGAAAAAAATAGAAAAAATAAAAAATACGAAATATGAAACGCACGGGAGGAGGTAAATTCGAATTTCGAGAAACAATGGGGGAGAAAGAACATTTCTAAAAGCATTTTCTCGTTCTTCTTTCACCGATTGTGTGGTCGTTCTCGTTCGTTTCGTTTCGTTTAGTTTAGTTCGGTGGGTCGTTTGTTCCTTTTAACCGACAAACGTTAACGTCAAGTTCATTTTCCTAGCCGACGAAAAGCGATATGTTCGATAGTGGAAGGAGTAGGAGGGGGTGGAAGGGGGTAGGGGCAGGTGGAGGATGAGGGGAACCCCCGCGAGCGAATTCATCGGAAGTAAACAGACGTCAGTCACGCATAAATGATAGCAGCACGTTGCTCAGGACATGCATTCGCTCAAATGAGCGCGCACGCGTATCAATCACCGTTGAGTTTACCAGCCGCGTCGGCTTGCCAAGTAATTTAATCACTTTTAGTGGGCCATTGGTATTCCGGAAAATCTGGCCAATAGACTCGAAACGCATACGATTGCCAGTTTAGAATCGAAGAACGATAAATTAACCTACTACTACTACTACTACTGCTACTGCTAGTACACACGTTTTACTTTCATTTTCTCAATAAATCTCTCATATTCGATTGCTCATTAAATCGTAATCAAACGTTCATCATAATTGTTAAAACAAAATTAGGGACTACTGTTACTGCTGCTAGTTTATCAGTGGGAGAGGGGGTGTATTCTTAAAATAATCAAACAAAAATTTCGTCTATTAGAATACTAAGTATGGTTTCATTGTATTTATTCAGATGTTGTTTTATTTATCGTGCCACGTGTATCATTCTACGTTGTGTGTGTATAACATGTGTTTGTATATATCATTTTATCAATAAATCTCTCATACTCAATTTCTCATTAAACCATAATCAAAAGTTTATCAAAATTGTTAAAACAAAATTAGGGACTACTGTTACTGCTGCTAGTTTATCAATGGGGAGAGGGAGGGTCTTCTTAAAATAATCAAACAAAAATTTCGTCTATTAGAATACTAAGTATGGTTTCATTGTATTTATTCAGATTTTGTTTTATTTTTTAATCGTGCCACGTGTATCATTTATGTTGTATGTGTGTGTATAACGTGTATTTGTATATATCATTTTCTCAATAAATCTCTCATACTCGATTTCTCATTAAACCATAATCAAACGTTCATCATAATTGTTAAAATAAAATTAGGGACTACTGTTACTGCTGCTAGTCTATCAGTAGAGGAGGAGGGGGTGTCATCTTAAAATAATCAAACAAAAATTTCGTCTATTAGAATACTAAGTATGGTTTCATTGTATTTATTCAGATGTTGTTTTATTTATCGTGCCACGTGTATCATTCTACGTTGTGTGTGTATAACATGTGTTTGTATATATCATTTTATCAATAAATCTCTCATACTCAATTTCTCATTAAACCATAATCAAACGTTTATCAAAATTGTTAAAATAAAATTAGGGACTACTGTTACTGCTGCTAGTTTATCAATGGGAGAGGGAGGGTCTTCTTAAAATAATCAAACAAAAAATTCTTCTATTAGAATACTAGGTATGGTTTCATTCTATTTATTCAGATTTTGTTTTATTTGTATATCGTGCCACGTGTATCATTCTACGTTGTGTGTGTATAACATGTGTTTGTATATATCATTTTATCAATAAATCTCTCATACTCAATTTCTCATTAAACCATAATCAAACGTTTATCAAAATTGTTAAAACAAAATTAGGGACTACTGTTACTGCTGCTAGTTTATCGGTGGGGGAGGGAGGGTCTTCTTAAAATAATCAAACAAAAAATTCGTCTATTAGAATACTAGGTATGGTTTCATTGTATTTATTCAGATTTTGTTTTATTTGTATATCGTGCCACGTGTATCATTCTATGTTGTGTGTGTATAACGTGTGTTTGTATATATCATTTTATCAATAAATTTCTCATACTGAATCAAACGTTCATCATAATTGTTAAAACAAAATTAGGGATTGCTATTAATCTATCAGTGGGGGAGGGGTCTTCTTAAAATAATCAAACAAAAATTTCGTCTATTAGAATACTAGTTGCAGTTTCATTCTATTTTTTCAGATTTTGTTTTATTTTTTAATCGTGCCACGTGTATCATTCTACGTTGTATGTGTGTGTGTATAACGTGTGTTTGTATATATCATTTTATCAATAAATTTCTCATACTGAATCAAATGTTCATCATAATTGTTAAAACAAAATTAGGGACTACTATTAGTCTGTCAATGGGGGGAGGGGGGAGGGTGTTCTTAAAATAATCAAACAAAAATTTCGTCTATTAGAATACTAGTTGCAGTTTCATTCTATTTTTTCAGATTTTGTTTTATTTTTTTATCGTGCCACGTGTATCATTCTATGTTGTGTGTGTATAACGTGTGTTTGTATATATCATTTTATCAATAAATTTCTCATACTGAATCAAACGTTCATCATAATTGTTAAAATAAAATTAGGGACTACTGTTACTGTTGCTATCTAACAGTGGGGGGAAGGAGGGAGGGTGTTCTTAAAATAATCAAACAAAAATTTCGTCTATTAGAATACTAAGTATGGTTTCATTCTATTTATTCAGATTTTGTTTTATTTATAGTGCCACGTGTATCATTCTACGTTGTTTGTGTATAACGTGTATTTGTATATAACGAATTTTCTTGAAAGAATTCACCGGAGAGTTGCATTTACCTTTCTTTGGTAAAGAAAAACTCGCGCGAACGCGTCTCCTCGTGCGTGAAGAATACAACGGAAGAAGAAGAAGAAGTGGAAGTAGAAGTAGAAGGGTAGAAAATGGGGGAAAGATGAATAAGAGAGAGAGAGAGAGTTGGTGAGTATTGAAATAGTCGGAAATGAAGACGAGATCGTACCTGCGTATCACGAAAAAAAGTGAAGAAGAGTTTTTGGTAAACTTCACGTTTGCATTGATGCCTTAAAAGATATTCCCTTCCCCCCCCCCCGATGCACAGTAGCAGATATACCGTGAGGAAATTGAATAACGTTGTCGTCGTAAATTCTCTTACCTTCGTTCCACCTCGACACTTACGAAATCAGCGTTCGTCGTCGTTCCCTGTACTTGCCGATTATGATAACGACAAAAGGACTACTACTACGACGAACTATGACGACGATGGATGAATATTCGAAGCTCGATAAAACTTTGTCGACACCATCGACGAATTTCTCAAATAATAACGCGTATTCGATAAATAATCATTAAAAGGAAAAAATATTATACAAATATTATACAAAATAAGAGAGAGAGAAAGGTAAAAGAAAAATCAAGTATAAATAAGTCAAGTAGTATAGTTTCGTTACGTTTAAAAATTTCCCCTTCCCCCACCCCCAACAAAATAAAAAAAAAGAAATCTTTGAACCAAATATTATACAAAATAAGAAAGAAAGATAAAAGAGATATCAAGTATAAATAAGTCAAACTATAATTTCGATCGTAACGCGTTACGTTTAAAAATTTCCTCTTCCCCCACCCCCAACAAAATAAAAAAAGAAATCTTTGAACGAAGATAGCAACCAGGTGTTCTACAAATAAGTCAAAGTAAACGAGTATAACAGCATAGTTTCGATCGTAATGCGTTACGTTTAAAAAATTTCCCCCTCCCCTCTCAACAAACGAAAAAAAAAATGAAATCTCTGAACGAAGACAGCAGCCAGGTGTTACAAATTACCGAACACGCGTGTAGTATAATAGTTCACGCAAGAGGAGGGGTAGGGAGGGAGGGAGGGAGGTAGGAGTCGTGGATTTTTGTTCAAAATTTCCAGACGGTGACGATCGCGTATTTCATTTATCCCTTCTTTTTTTTTTTTTTTTTTTCTCCTCAACCCCGTCATCCCCAGTCTCCATCCCTTTCCTTCCCTTCTCTTTCCAACCAACCCTTCATTGAGAACATTGATTCCGACGTGTCGAGTCGTTCACCCTGGCCGCATATCGGGGACGCAGATGCACGTGACGCCCGCATTTTTTTCTCCAGGCAGGCAGGCAGGCAGGCAACACCACCTCCATCACCACCACCACCACCATCCCATCACCACCACCATCACCACCAGTACGATTACTATACCATAGCGAGTAGTACCGCAGGCGAATCCGCGCAGATTTTTCACGAGTCTCCTCGGTCTCCGAAAAGCCGTGTCTCCTCTCTCACTTTCATTCTCTCTTCTGTCTCTCTTTCTTTCAGCCCTTTTCCCCGCCCCTTTTTCATTCTGTCGACGCTGGCCGACACCACGGTTGGTACGTGAAACGAATTTAAACCGGGACACGATACCGGCGACGTGACGAAGCCCTTCAGCCGAATTCGTCGATTTTAATACTCGCTTCGTAGCTACACTAACCCACCCCCCTCCTCCCCTCCTCCTCTTCGAAGGCTCTTCCTCCCTCTACCCCTACGACAGAACGTTCGAGCGAGGGAGCCCTCGGAACGAGTTCTCACACCCCCTCCTCCTCTCCCTTCCCACCCACCTCCCATGAAACTTCCCCCACGTTTACTTCGAGACTCACGACTAACCCTCGAATGTCAACCTACCCTCGGTTTGGAACCGCATTCCTCTCCTCGCGATACGCCCACCCCCCTCAAAGCCCTGCCACCCTTCCTAGACTCCCTTTTTTACTTTCCCTTTCTCTTTCTCTTTCTCTTTATCAAGTTTCCGTCGTATTGGCCAAGAGAAAGAAATTTTTCCGATAGTCTCGGTCGGTTGGTCGGTGCTTAGAGTATCCTGGGTAGAACTTTTAAATCCGTTCCCAACTAACAGGAAACGAAATTCCTCCCCCTCCTCCTTCCCCTCTCCCTCCTCCTCCTCCTCCTCCTCTTCCAACCAGTTTTCACCAACTACCAACTACCTTTTCGCTTTTTCACGAATATCATAAAACTTCTGCGTAAAAGGAGGTGGGCGGGGTGGGGGATTGGGGTGGTGCCGATGTGCAACCAAACTTGAAAAAAGCCAGAATTAAAAGTCGTAAAGTCTAACCAATCAAACGTGGACAAGCGAAATTGCAATACACTCTACGGTGTTTTTACGGTGTAAAATAATTTGATTGTTCTTGTTTAAGCTTACAATTACTTAATGGTTCGTGATTAAAATTCTATTAACACGTTCGCGAACGTGAATGTTTTAAAATGTATTTAAAAATTTTAAAGTGAATTATTTTGAATTTTATTTTATATAACCTCAAGTTTTTTTTAATTATTATACCTGTAATAAAGTAATAATTAATTGATTCTTTAATATATAATAATCAGACTGCTCTTATCAAATGTGTTTAATCAAATTTTCGATATGACGAGTAATTTAATATTAAAATAACTGTCAGCGAACGTGTTTTAAGAAATCTCGCGTTTACTTGCTCTTTTTTTTTCTTTTTTCATCCTACGAGTACACTGTTATAATATAAATGCATCGATAGGTCTTCGTGGCTCAAGTGGTAGAGCGTTCTTTTGGTATGCGAAAGATCCTGGGTTCGAATCCCCCCGGGCCTTCTCGATTTTTGTTTAAGCAATTGAAGCTCGAATTTATTGGGAGATTTCTTCGAACGAACAAATGCGTCAGGGTTGCGTCACTAAATAATATAAAATGCATTTCTATATGCATCTGTTAATAGAAATTTTGTAAAATACAATTGAACTCGTAGTCCAAGTTTATCCGTAAAAAAGATAAGAAAACTTGGTTATAATCGTACGTAAAATGTTTAATATTTAAATCTTAATGTTCGTATTTTAACGAAGGACTCTAAACGAAAGAAAGAAAGAAAGAAAAAAATAAAAACTGGAGGATATATAAGAGACAAGTCAGCGTGGCAACTTTAAATCCCCTAGTAAGGCCTGACACCTATTCCCGCGAAGATTATAAAAATTATCTCGCTTTTAGCGTGACTATAACAGTCCTCATTCTCTCATAGCACGTAAACAACCGAGTCGAGATTAAAAGTCACGAAGTCAGAGAGTCAGCATTCCTTCTCTCTCTTTTTTACACTATTCTGACAGTAAAGGAAAAAAAGAAATGAAGAAAAAGACAGAGAAAAAGATATAGAAATAAGGAATTAAAGAAAGAGAGAAAAAGAAAGAAATAAAAAGAAAAAGAGAAAACTAATGCTACTTTTGCTGCAACATAGCTAAGTAGGATAAGGGAGTTTCGGCATAGCTTGGAAAATGAGCTAAGAATAAGGAGAATACTTAAAAAACCGAGTATTACTTTAAAAGGACTTATCTCAGCCAGTTCGAGATGTGTTCAATGACGAATTAATGGGTGAAAGGATAAAAATGATGTGTTAACCATCCGAGTGCTTGTACAATATTACAAACTATCTCTCTCTTTCTTTCTTTTCTTATTATTACACTCATATCTAGAACGAATCGTGGAAAATAACAGAATAAATGTCTAACGTAAATTATCCCAGTTCTGTTCGCGTTAAACGATGTATAATGCATCCTCGTTTTGCCGTTGAAAGAACTCATTATGTACTCGTGGATGTGGAAAATTGTTGCTATGGTGAGAAGACTTTTCGTTTCGTATCCTTCTTTCATTTACTGAAAATAACGAAAAAGAAATAATCAAATGGTAGAAGGAGAAGAAGAAGAAGAAACAAAACAAATACAAGTCATACAGTTGTTTGTATTTTTAATAATTAAATGAATATTAAACTGGCTGTGTTTTACGTGGATTATTAATTTTAATACGCGTGAAAGTACTTTTATTAAATTTTTTTTTGATATATACGAGACAAATGTATAATTAGTAACTGTATGTAAATAATACATGTTCAGTTCCAATTATCAGTTAAACTAAAGTCCCACGATCTGTTAAATTACTAAACTGTTTAGAACATAACGATTCGTACAATGGTGTTACTAGTGATGGTGGTGGTGGTTGGTGACGGTGGTACATGCTGAATTTAAGCGTAGATAATTTGCCATAATACAACGATTATTGTATAATCATTGGATATTTTTTTAGGAAAATAATTTATACAAGTAAACAAATATCTAAATTTGTTTATCCTAATCTCTACCTGGTTTACACTTCTGCTTCATTAATTTATTTTATTGGAAAATATTTGTTCTATTACATTAAAAATGATTAAAATTTAATTCTAATATAAATAATATTTTAATTTAATAATATTTAATTTATATAATCTAATATTTTATTGGAAAATACTTGTTCTATTACATTAAAAATGATGAAAATTTAATTTTAATATAGATATTAATTTGCCATAATACAATGATTATTGTATAATCATTGGATATTTGTTTTGAGGAACATAATTTATACAAGTAAACAAATATCTAAATTTTGTATCCTAATTTCTACCTATTTTATATACTTCTGCTTCGTTAATTTATTTTTTAAGAAAAAAAATGTTTGTTCCATTAAATTAAAAATGATGAAAATTAAATTCCAATATAAAATTACGAAGACAAAGGAATATTCTCGACACGGTCGAACTTTAGAAAGGGTTGGTTTCTCGTTAGTAAAACTATAACGTCTATCTAGGATCCTAGGGCAACTAGGAATCGTAGTCCTTTCTCATCTGTCCTTCTTCCATTTGCCATTCATTCTAGAAACTGGGTTATTCTCGATCGTTCCTCGTTTCCCCCTATCTCCCCCTCCTCCTCCTCCTCCTCCTCCTGTTCGGTGGCTTCTCAACCGAGAGGAATCACCTCTGCTAAGATTCGAATTCGATATCGGTTCTGTGTAGTCTCTGGCTTCCGTTCGATCCATATATCCTGGAGGCTCGATTATCAGGATGCCTGGCATAGATCGAAAGATCATTTACCAGCTCTAACGATCCATAAATAACAACTGTACAATATCCCAAACGCGTTAGACTGAAAGTAATACCAAACCAAATTCCATTTCAATTCCTTTACAACTTATTACATCAAATTCTTTCCAAATTTGTCTGATTATTTTTATTATTATTATTATTATTATTATTATTATTGATTCGTCGAATTATTCTTTTACTTTTAAAATAGAAAATGATCCCAGTTATTCGAGTAAATGAAATATCTATTTTTTCTCCTTCATTGTTGTTATTTTACATTTTGATTCATTTTATTTACGACAATTGCAAGTTATATTTATTCTCGTTCGTCAGGGTAGATTTAATTTAAATGGGATGATATTTTTGGTGGATTTAATGTAACGCCATTATCACACCACATACACGCAACATATACACACACACACAGACATTCTATAAGATATCAAATTAACGTTTAACACAATAGCAACGACGAGAAAATTTCCGACGTGCCTATAAAACGTAAAATAAACAGTCAAATGGTTGAAATGGATGAAGAACTTTTCTCTCGCTCGTAAATAGTTTGCAGGTTGCTTTGGAAAGTTGCCTACCCGGCAACGTCCGTCGGAGGGTTGGAGGTGGGATGGGGGTGGGGGGCAGGAGGGGGGCAGGAGGGGGACCGAACTGTCCATTAAATCACCGGGTGCGGTCCTTCATCGAAGACGAGTCGCCCTAATATCAGTGAACAAATTAATCACAAAGTCAACGGGCCGTCACGCGTTTTAATGATCTCACGTCGTTATTTTCAAACTTTCACTCCGCGCTACGTGAGAATTTCTCCAATTTTCTTTTTTTCCCCCTTTTTATTTCATTTCTTTTGTTTTCCTTTTTCTTTTTCTTGTCCGAGAAAATTGGCAAATCCTACGGGTAACGTTGAACACACGCGCACGCACACACAAATTTATCTCATCAAATTTGATTTATATTTTATATCATATACAATTTCCATCGAAAATTCCATTCTCCTTAAAATAAAATCAATTATTTCTATCAACATTGTAATAATTTAAACAAAATATTCGATTGCATTGTTTCTCTTTTGACGTATAACTTGCGATCATTTAAATTAATACAAAGAGAATTAATTATCATGAAAAAAAATGTTGCGAGACAACAGAGCGATAAATTACTTCTTTTTTTTTTTTAATATTTTCTTTTTCTACAAATTATTTTAACAAACATCTCAAACAAAAAAAAAACACGAGAACATTACTCTTCATTTTACAATGCAAATACCAAATGAACGTAAAGTTCAACGTGGGGTGCATACAACCACGTACCACCACCCACCACCACTATGTGCCACGGAAAACGTGTTGTTAATCATTTTATACAAAATTAAAAAGATTTATTATTTCATACGTAATAAAAACGACGAATTATTATTCAATCTATCCCGTAAAAAAATAAAATTTACGTAAAAGAAAATAAGACAAAAATAGTAGGAAAACATTTTACGTTATTATAGTTGAACGGTATAAAAAAAAAAAGAAAAAAGGGAGAAAGGGGGGGAGGGTGACATTTTTGTCGAAGAAAATGCTTCATTTCTCAAGACATTTTCGTTCGAGTTATTATTCCATTCGAAAGGGCTTTTCCCTTTTACCGAATTGCGGAGGAAGGTGGGGGAGGGGGTTGAAGGGAGGTGAAGGGTGGGGATAACAACGATGCCAAGAAAACACGATTTAATTCGAGCGTCCACGTGCTCAATTGTTCCTAATTTAATTGCTTTCCTCGTTAAATTTCATCTCGTCGGCAGAAAAGACGTTTTCACCACGCGAACGGAAGAACCTTTCGGGTGGAGAACGTTCGAGAGGATTCTTGTCAGCCTCCCCCTCCCCCCGACGACGACCTGTCGCACATAATGATCTTATGGAAGGAAGTATAATAATGTCATTATAAAACGAAATGAGAAAGACAAAGACATAGAAGGGAAGATAAAAAAAAAAATGAAATGAAATGAAATGAAGAAAGAGACAGTCAACTAAAATCACGTTCTTCATTTTGCAACCGTGTTAATTCATTAATTTATGCATTACGTGTAATCATTGAAATGAAAATAAATGAATCATATATCCGTATATAAAAAAAAAACTGGTGTGTGTACTTATGTACGCACGTAAGAAGTTATACTTCTTTGCAGTACCAAAACGAACATAACCTCAATAACTTCAAAAATAACTTCAAAAAAAACTTCAAAGAAAAAAATAATTTAAAAAAGAAAATAATTATTATTATATATAAAAAGAAAGAATAAAATACGCACGTAAGAAGTTATACTTCTTTGCCGTACCAAAACGAACATAACCTCAATAACTTCAAAAATAACTTCAAAAAAGAACTTCAAAGAAAAAATAATTTAAAAAAATAAATAATTATTATTATATATATAAGAAAGAATAAAATACGCACGTAAGAAGTTATACTTCTTTGCTGTACCAAAATGAACATAACCTCAATAACCTCAAAAATAACTTAACAAAAATAATTTATTATTATTATTATTAATTTAAATTTACTATCGATATATTATATATATTAGAAAGAATAATAAAATATCATAATATAGATATCAGTCCACACTAAATATAAGAGAGATATATCGAATTAATTTATGCGTCAACAGTCATGGCGCGGTTACAGCATTAGTTCTCGCTTCGATCGTTTAAGTAAAGCGGCGCTGAGTACGATTAGTATTTGGATTGGTGACCCGCTCGAGAAAAAAAGGGGGAAGAAGAAGAGAAAACAACTTCATGCCGTATACTTGAAATCGTTTTGCCGCGCGTTTTAAATACCGACAAACTTCATGGTGTCGTTTTTCCAGACGCTCGGAACAAAATCACTCCCCATTACATTTTCCCAAACGCGCCAAAAGAAGTATAACTTCAAAAAAAGAAAAAAAATATCACCTACTAATCAATTTAACGTGAAAATAAAATTTAATTCTCAATTTTTATTCGTTTAATTAAATGTTGATCAAAGTATACCGTATTATATTATAGAAAATTCTATTTAAACACGTTACACATATTCATACATACATACATACACACATACACATACACACACAAGTGTTTCAACATAAATGATAAATAAATGCATTTAATAGCGATGACGATATTATTTCTTGTTGCATACTTAGAAATTAATCATAGAAACGTCTCTGCATTCCGGTATCATAATCTCAACGCTAATCGATTTTAACACGCATAATATGACGTGTCAAAGAGGTATGACGCGGATCTGAGATCACGTTGCACAAAGAGATATTAAATGAACGGCCTTCGTCGCGTGTATTTCATTTATGATCATCTTTCTTAAGTATTTCAAACATATTTTCTCATCTTCCGTTTCGATTATTTTTTTATTTACGTTAAAACGAGTATTGCGTTTAATATCATATGGTAAAAAAATGTATTATATTAAAACCATGATATTAAATGTATGTATGTGTGTGTGTGTGTGTATGTGTGTAAAATGAAATACAATTTAATATAATTTATTCGAATGTTTTATTAAAAACTTTAACAATAATATGACAAATCATTCGATAGGAAATGTAAAATCCTACTTCTTTGTGATTACACGTCGTATAAAATCGTATTACGGAAGAAGAAACTGTTTTCTCTTATCGAAACGAATTTCTTTACCTTTGTAAATGTTGCTTATCGAAATACTTATGCATAATGCATTCCGATAAGTATCAAATCGAATTCTCGATAACGTTCGATTTACATATCATTAATACACCAACACACAAATATACATTTTGATATCATTAGAAATGCACGTTCGTGATTGGTTCGTAAACATGTAACGCAATATTACGAAATCTTAAAAAAGATAAATTATTAAAAATGAAATATAAACGAACAGTTTCTATACGAGATAATATTTTTCTGTTTTATTTTTAGATGCGGCATCCGATCCAAATGAAACCGGCAGATAGCGAGAATAGAAACGGTAAGAAGATAATACTTACAATTTTATATTTTTCTCTTGGAAAAAGACAATTGTGCATGAAATATTGGTAAATCTTTATATCACAGTTTTATTCTTATACAATCGATACAATTCGAAAAATATCCTCTTTTACATTTGACTTACATTAACTTAATATCCTTCGATACGAATATTCGTGTATTTCGATTCGTATGATTTATTTATAAAACAATGATCCATCAAAATAACCGTTTAACCAATTACGATGTAAAACGAATGCAACGTTCGTTCCAAAAAAAGAAAAAAGAGAAAGTAAGAAAAAAAAAAAAGAAAACCCGGAAGAGATTCGTTAATAATCTACAACGTTAACTTAATACGAAACGTAGTCACGGAAACTGTGTCACGTCTTCTCGTAGAATATCATAAGGGAAGTTAGAACTCTCCTCGGATGTTGAGAATACAGTTCAAAGCGTACTCATTAAGTGTTAATTAATTGGATAAATCGAGAGATCGTCTAGAGATTGCATAATCAAAGAAGATACGTTATATATACACTAGTGAAACATTAAATATGACAAAGATTATGATGAAAAAACTTACAGACGAAAAAATATTAAATAAAAAAACCAAAGGTAAGAAAAGTATTAATAATATAAAATAGAAAAAAAAGGGAAGTATAGCCACTTTGGGGAAAAAAAAAAAAATTGAACAAAGAAAAAAAAAAACGAATTAAATTGGCCTACTCGAAATAGAGGTAATTTAATCAAATTTTCATCGGTCGCACGTTCCTCTTAGACGAATAGGAAGAAGAAGCAAAAAAAAAAGCAAAGTAATCTTCACGAATCCTTACTTATTTTTTTATTCATGTGCATACGAGGCCTCGATGTAGAAAACTTAAGGGGGAAAGTTGAACAAAAATGAGAAAGAGGGAGAGAGGGGGGGAATAACGTCGGAAGAATGAAAGGAAGAAAAGGGAGGAAGGGGGAGGGGAGGGGAGGTAGGGGGGAGGGTTAGGTAGGCTTATAAAATCTGTGCGTCAGAGTCAGTGCGAAAAACGAATGCTAATGAAATATTAACGACACCCGTCACGTGCTACGACGGTAACCGGCTGGGTCGCTGGTGGTAATGCTTTTTGTTCTGTCTGTGTTTCCTTTTTTCTTTTTTTTTTTTTTCGTCTCCCTCTTTTCATCCCTCTCTATTCCCCTCTTTTTTTCTCCCTCATTTTTCTTTTTCGCATACGAATCGTAGGAGGACTACAATAGCGTTACAAGTGGCATAGAGAAAGAGTAGTTCCGGTACGCACGTGTTACATTTAATATATGTACAGTTGCCATGTGTAAGAATGTTTGTGTGTGTGTGTGTGTATTTTAGTATAAAACTGTGTATGTTCTTATAAAAATATTACGCGTATTTTTATATTTTTTTTTTTTTATTATGTGTTATGACTATAAACAAGGGTACATTACCTGTCAAAATTATTCGACCAATTTACATAATGATAATAATACAAATACAAATTAATAATAATAATAATAATACAAATAATTTATAATGATTAAAAAATTAATTACAAATTAATAATAAAATAATACAAATTAATTAACAATTAAATTTCAGTTAAATGCGGTATCGAATGTTTTTATTAAAATTTATAAAATAAAATACAAAAATATTACATTAATCAAAATACGATTTTGAAATCGACGCAGATCGTTAAATTTCTATACGTTAAAAATAATTCGTGCATGTAGTATACGTGTCAGGGATGAGTGCATACATTTCTATATGTGTGTATGTTGTGTGCATCATTTCTGTAAGTAAAATAAATCGTACAGGTAATGCACAGATGAGTGTTTATACGTGTATTATTGTATGAATCATTGCTATAAGTAAAATAATTTTAACAGGTAATTTAAATATGTGTGACAGATGATTGTTTCAATGTATTGTTATATACGAATGAATATTTATATACAAGTATATGATAAATGCAACAAAATATATTCTTCGAAAGAAAAATAAGAGAAGAAATATGATTTTAAGCGGCATCGACGAAAAAACGTGTCTTGAAAGATCCCTCGTGGTTAAGGCGCGTGCCAAGTATGCGATAAGTGAGAATTATACTAGGAACGAGTGGATGGGCATTAAAGTGCCATTTGTTTTATCCCTGCTTATCTTAGAAAGAGACCGATGTTCTTACAATCGTTTGAATATTTAACCACCAAGAGAGATAAAAAATGCAAACTAATAACCACAACGAACAAACTTCTGATATTTTGGAACATCCCATTCTTCTTCTTCTTCTTCTTCTTCTTCTTCTTTTTATTCGTCACTGAAAACGAAATTAAAATTGAAAGTATCGATGACAAGTTTTTTTACAAAACATATTAATACAATACACACTCTTAATATAATACAAATTAATTAGTTATTAATAATTAAATATTAGTAAATAAATTAATATTATTAGTAATTAGTAACAAGTTTTTTACAAAACATATTAATACAATACACACTCTTAATATAATACGAATTAATTAATTATATAAAATAAAAAATAAATAATAATAAATAAAAATATTAGAAGAAAAAGAATACTGGAACAACGTTTTCGTATAATAAAATAAAACGCACGATAAAATACTGAATTATTAACAGTTCATATCGTCCTATATAAACGATCATACATTTATATTTATTTATAACACATAAGTTCCTTGTATGTGTAAGAAAATAATAGAAAATGTCTTTGCGAAGTTTTAAAATCACCTAATATAAACAACGTTAAGAAATATTGTTTTTCTTCGTCTAATCTTTCTTTTCTCTCTCTCTCTCTCTCTCTCTCTCTCTCTCTCTTTCCTTATTAGATCGAAAACAACCGCAGGAGAGACAAGGTAAATCATAAATCTTCATTACGTAATGAAATATGAAAGAAACTGTGGAGAGTGGGTTTATTTTCTTTAAAACGAACTGCTGCAACTACTCCTCCTTCCCCCCCCACTCTCACCCCTTCCCCACCCCCTTATTCCCTTGCCACCGTTGATGCACATTTCGTTAAGACGATTTTAGAACGTCTTCTGAAGGAAGACACGTCGATCAAGATAGAACGAAAGAAAGAAAGAGAAATCAAGATAGATTGATAGATCTCCTCTCGTTCGAAGAACGTTGCGATGCGTTTAGTTGTGTCGTGCACGATGAAAAGACAGACACGAGGTCGAAGAGAGAGCTAAAGCTTTATTTATACCCGTGACATTCTGTTTATTTTGGCTGACGAAGCCAACTCACGCTTTATCACTAACTGACTACTCTTTAACCAACGAACGTGTCGCTTTTGAGCTTTCTTTTGTTCCCACCCACCCTCTCTCTCTCTCTCTCTTTCTAACGTTGTTTCCTGTTCAGACTAAATCTTTTTCTTTGGTAAACTTTTTACATTGAATATTATTCACACCTTGAACTTTTATCCATTAGGATTAATATTCTAATCAACAAATTTATTTTGTTAATTCAAATATTTTTTTTTCCATTTAATATAATATATACAAGTGTATAATTTTATATTTTGAATAATATTACATTAATCAAAAATTTTATTTTAATATTATTCAAATATTTTATTTCATTTAATATAATATACACAAATATATAATTATATTTTGAATAATATTACATTAATTAATTGAATAATATTACATTAATTATTAAATGTTATTTTAATATTATTCAAATATTTTTTTTTCATTTAATATAATATATACAAGTGTATAATAATTTTATATTGAATAATACATAATTAAGTGAATAAATACAAATATTAAATGTTATTTAATATATTCAAATATTTTTTTTTCATTAATATAATATATACAGTGTATAATAATTTTATATTTTGAATAATATTACATAATTAATTGAATAATGTTACATTAATTATTAAATGTTATTTTAATATTATTCAAATATTTTCTTTCATTTAATATAATATATACAAGTGTATAATAATTTATATTTTGAATAATATTACATTAATCAAAAATGTTATTTTAATATTATTTAAATATTTTCTTTCATTTAATATAATATACAAGTATATAATTATATTTTGAATAATATTACATTAATCAAAAATATTATTTTAATATTATTCAAATATTTTCTTTCAGTTAATATAATATACAAGTGTATAATTAATTTTGAATAATTACATTAATCAAAAATGTTTTTATATTATTCAAATATTTTCTTTCCTTTAATATAATTACAAGTCTATGATTTTATTTGAATATATTATATATTAATCAAAAATGTTATTTTAATATTATTCAAGTATTTTCTTTCATTTAATATAATATATACAAATATATAATTATATTTTGAATAATATTACATTAATCAAAAATATTATTTTAATATTATTCATATATTTTCTTTCAATTATACAAGTGTATAATTATATTTTGAACAATTGATTTATGTATAATAATTAAGAATAATGCAACAGGATGTGACATAGGGTATAATTAGGTTCAATGAAAATTACGAGTATGCAAAAGATAACGATTGTTATTTTGAAACAAAAAAAAAACAAAAATAAATTGTATTTTTAAATAGAACAAATAATGATCCGATACGAATAATAGTCAATTTCTTGCTTGAATTTAATACAAATTGAAATAATACAAATTCGTAGGAATAATATATTCTCTTACTTATTTACGAACACACAATAATTTTATTTATGATTATTCTCGAACGATAAAAAGATCGAATAAACACTTCTTACGAATAAATAAATCCAACTAGCTTGTTATAAAGTCTGAATAATGACGTGCATGTGTGTTAGTATACATCATCGTAAGTATTGGTGGGATCAGCCTCTTCTGTTATCGATCAACACCTCTCGAATTAGCTGCCAAGACGCGTCATTAATATTTCATAGTGTTTATTTTGTTTATTCGATACGCGATCTTACACAAGCCAACGATAATCTTTCCCTCTCCCTCTCTCCCACCCATCCTCCCTCTCTTCATGTTTCTGAGGTCGAGGTTCGATTATATCGATTTATACGATTTTAAAACAAATACTTTCGATTATTCGCTTACTTTCCTTACTTACTTACTTACTCACTTCAGTTATTTACTCTTACTTACTTACTTACTTACTTACTTACTTACTTACTTAAACTTTACTTATTTACCAACTTACTTTAGTTATTCTCTAGTATAACGTTAGACAATGCAGTTCTACAAATTGTTCTGCAACTCGTGATTCCCAGTTGGTGAAGTAATCGACCGTGTTACATCATTCTCTATCGTTCTACGACGAAATTTTCTCGACGACCAATCATAACTCGCGCCAACTAATCGAGATCCTTTTACAATCGAATTATTTTTTTTTTTACTCCTCTTCTTCTTTTTTTTCTTTTTCGTTTCACTCGCTTCGAATCATTTCTATTTTTTCCCCCACCCTCCTCCTCCTCCTCCTCTTCCCCCCACCACGTCGTTTTACTTACTTACTTATTTACTTGCTTACTTCTTCCTTTTATTTGTGAAATAATTGCACGTCTCCTCTTATCTCTCTTGAGCGGATTTATTTCGAAACGGGGGGGAAAAATAATTTATTTTATTCTTCCTCGTAAAAAAAAAAAGGAATGAGATAAAAATTTGTACGAGCTAACGTTAATTATTATCAGCAAAATTAGTTAACGTTAAAAATATAATATACGTAATATCTCGACGACGAATTACACTTTTCTGAAAAATTTCGTATCTTATATGTTGATAATAATTTATCTTATCTGTTCGTAATTCACGATGACCTTATGCGAACGATCGATAAAAAATAGAAAAAAAAGTACGCGAAACGTACCTTCGAATTTCTAAACAATCGCGTCTCAAGTATGCGTAAGATAAATTGTTAAATAATTCGGGTGTTATAAATAATTATATAATACAGTTCATCTCGTAATTTAAATTCCACTGAGACCCAATGTAATTGGATACATTTTCTGTCTTACAATTTTTTGTTTGTTTGTTTGTTTGTTTGGATCCGATAAGATTTTTTATGATTATATTCTCTGTTTTTTTTTTTATTGTGTACTCGTGTTGTGTACTCGAAACAAAGATAATTCACGTTACGATTACGTTTACACGAAGAAATCTAATATTATAATTATGAAAATAAAATTTGAACGGTGTAATAATAATACCAATCGAAAGATCAATATCAAAATGGAGTGTAATTCAACGCGAACGATCGCACCCTAGACGCAATCAAGATCGGCAAGTCTGTAAACATCCGGTGAAATCGATGATTCCTACTGGGTATGAATATTCCAGTTGAATAGAACAGACAATGATTACGTTATCGAATGACACAGTTTGTGTTACATTAACGGAAACGTATAATTTGAATATCCAAAATTATCTGAACAAATTAATAAAAAAACTACTAACAATTTTTTTTACATACAAAAAATAATATAAATATGAAATATTATGTTTCTCTTATTCAACATTGACGTATTCACATATCTGTGAAAATATTTCTCATAATTATGACACTGAAATGATTTAAATTATTTATCGATCACGATGTTTGGCAGCGAGTATTAAAAATTAATGTGACTTTCGATACATTCGTATTTTTATAAAGTGTTGTAGTATAATTTTAATTTTAAGATGTTATTGAAATAAAATATACAAAATATGTAGATCAGAATAATATATAATACATTAATTTTTAATAGAATCTAAAGAAGATAAAAATTGATGAATTTATAATACAGACACGTATTATTATAATTAGTATTAGTAAAAAATAAAAGTAGATAGAAATGTTAAGTAAAATGTAAGTTATACTTATCGACCAGATGGAATAAACTTCGGTCATTTCGAAGAAGTCATCGAGGAGAAACTCGTATCATCGAGACTTACGATATTACAGTTTACAATGACTTTCGTGAATTCTCGTAATAGGTATGAATTGACCGGCCACCGAATAATAGGATCATTAAAGTGAAACTGTGTAATATTACGAACCGATGAGAGAACAAAAGTATCATCCCATCTGGGTTTTATTCTTTTTTTAAGAATAAAATCAACAATTCTCAACTTCTTCTTTTATATATTCCGATGGAAAAAAAGATGAAATATTTTAAAAATTCTTACTTCTGTGTTCCACAAATTGACTGGACAACACCTGTACCTGTTGCTATGATTGCTTAATTTAATGTATTTCATGCTGTTTTTTGTATTTTGTATTATACATCTCAATTTTCTTGATTCATTTTCTTCAATGTATATCGAACATATGTTCGTCAACAAAGCGTATAACCAATATTGAAAATACAGTGAGTGTATCTGTTTGCAACTATACAACCGATAATCCGGCTAAGCGATTAAAACCAACGCTTGTATGCGGTATCGTGCACCGTTACAAACCAACAATGCGTGCCCCTGCATTTATAATTTTACGTTCGTGCGTTACGAATTCGTTCCACACGAGGAGATATATTTTACCGTGACCGTGATAGAATTCTACAGGGACACGCGAAAACCCGATCGAATTAATCGAAATTTATAACGAAAACCGCAATGGGAATCCCACAGTACGAAGTAAAAAGCATGCGTTACGCGTAAACGCGTGTGACGTATGTATGTGTGGTATATAAAACCTCGATAAAAAAAAGAAAAAAAAAAACAAATAACACGGGGAATACAAATCAATACGCGAATCCATAAGAATATTTTAACGACAAGCTAATGGAAAGAAAGAAAAAAATAAAAAGAGATTGATCTACGATGTGTATACGTTAATTATGATTTTTTTATTTTTTTTTTTATTTTCTTCAACGTTGACAGATGTAATTGATTTTTCTGTCTCTCTCTCACTTTATTCACTGACAAGATCAAGATAATTTTTTCCTTTTTTTTTCTAATAAAGAAAAAAAAGGTTGTAATATACATTTATTCAAGAAAATCTAGAGACAAAATCGTTGTAAGGAACGAGCTAGAAACTCATAGCGTGACTTACTCGCTTATCACGAAAGCATTCAATGAATATTATTAACCGAGCCGATGGATTATTAGCTTTGCGTGCGGTTGCGAAACGTAGGATTCGAGTTAGTTGCTTGTGTGCAGCACGAGATGCGTTTACTCGCACCTTGGAATTCGCCTAAGGTCAGTAGAATCGAACGAGACAAAGACAAAGAAAAAGAGAAAGAAAAAGAGAAAGAAAGATAGTACAAATGTAAAGAAAGAAGATTCCCAGTTGCTGTTTCTTCTTCGACCTCCTACGGATGCAACACGTGCTCCCTGAGAATGCATGACTTCGTGAGTTTAATTCACATGCGTTTGGCATTCGTTTCAGACGGAATACCGAGAAACGAACAAATCCTTACGGAGATATTGTCTGGTATTCTCCCAAGAAAAACTTATTCACGTATCGATCTCAAACAATTTTCTAACAATACAAATAACGAATTAATACGTATACAATAATATACTAACCCACTAGAAGACTTTTGTAATCACTCATTGGTTCGTTTCGATTATAAAAAAAATATCTAATATATGTGACTAGGCATTCACTTAAATAGGCATTCGTGAAAAGATTGGACGGTAGGCCCTGATAGCTCAGTGGTTAAAAAGTAGTCGCCCGGAAAAAAAGCGAAAAGCGGAAGATCCGGGTTCGAGTCCCGGTCCTCCAATCGGTCCAACAACCCAATTTTTTCACGAATTCTACATATATTATCATTGTAATATCCCTGTATGAACTTTGAAATGATCTTTATCGTATCGAATAATAATCAATTGAATTATTTATCGAAAAATATCAACATTCTCTTTATACGTCCGATATGATCATTTTGTATAAACAATTTTGTGTCATACAATTTAAAAAGATTTCAAATATACGTTTAAATATGTAGGTCAGCATGGTCATGTTGTTAAGATAATATTGATTTTAAAAAAAGAAACTATTCACGAGAGAATAAGAGAAAGAGAGAGAGAAAATAAAGGAAAATGTTGGGTTTCATAAAGCTGTCGTCGTAAAAGACGATTTATTCTTAAATCATTGTAGTAGTAGAGACTCTCTCGACACAAAAAGCCAAATCCAGGGAACGTCAGTGCATTGTTGTGTTATCCGTACATGCTACTTTCATTTATAGATGCACACAAGTAGAAAGTATATAGTGTCAGTGATTATATAGGTAAGATAGGGAACAGGCCCACCACCGATTGGATGATCGCCAAATTTTCTTTATATACACCGTCTATACTCGGCTATACGAGTGCTTGCTGCTATTGCACCATTGTACACGATCATTATGTTAAAGCTACCATTTACACCTCCTACTTTATATACATACACAATAGAATTTAACCATCAATGTTTCAGAAAACATCTCTCATAAAACTTCTTTATTACCAATCATATTTTTCAATAACACTAATCTTCTTCTTTTTTATTACCTATTTTTCTTTTCTTCTTTTTTTTTCTTAATACAAGTGCAATTAATTCTTCGCTATTACTCGTCGTTTCAAATTAGCCATCTATGTTTCTTTTTATAATTTATCTTAACGAACGTCAAAGTTTGTGCAGTGTCATTACATTTTTTTTACGTAACTTTTTTCCAACACGTATCGGAATAATATTCGTCGACTTTTTGTTTGTTTCTTCTTGTTGTTGTTGTTGTTTTAAATAGCTTTATAGTTGCATACGTTTAATAAATGAATAAGAAAGAAACAAGAAAGTTCAAATAGGTGAGACGGGAAATATTAAAAAGTAAACGACTTGACGATTTTGAAAAAGGTTACATTGAAATTGAATAAAATAAATTAATCGATGTGTGTGTATAAATTATACGAGTCGCACGATACATTTTAAAGTCTATTAAAAATTCGATGTATGAAGAAATATGCATACAAACGCATACGATGCAAACAATACACGTGGAGAAAAAAAAATGCTATTAAATTAAATCAAACGATAAATTTATCGAAATGAATTACAAATCGTATACACTGTGAACTCTATTGAAAATTCGATTTATTTCAAAAGTATTACGCATACACACACACACACACACACACACACACAGAGAGAAGTCCACATTTAAACATATACTTGCAGAGACACAATGCAATGAATGACATTATCCTTTGAGCCGTGACAACAGGGTCAAGCAAAGAATATCGGTTCGCATCGTTAAGCGGTTAACGTGCTTGACCCCCGTAACAAATATAAGAAACCATCTCCGGAAGAAACTTCGAACAACGTTGTCTGTTGATCTGCTTTTCTTCTTCCTACTCCACCTTCTCTCGTTTCGTAGTACGAAAATAGTCTCCTATAAGAATACGTGCTTTACTTGTGCTATTCCTATTTACACCATGACACACCATAGACACATAAAAACCTGCATAAATGTAAATCCTAACGTTACGTTTTATGCATAATGATAAAAGAAAAAGAAATGGATAGAAAAATATGAAGAAAAATATCTAAGGTTTGTGTGTGCAAACATTTAGAAAAAGTATTTCTAACGGACAATGCAGGAAGAAGGAAAAAACTTAGCTATGGTTGGTTGGATTTAGTGGATGCTCGTAACATTCTAGCCACTTTAACACCCTTAGAGATCGTACTTCTTCCGAAACTTCTTCCTATCTCTCTCTCTCTCTCTCTCATTTTTATTTTTATTTTCCTTTTTCTACGAACATTCCACTTGTCGTCTAAAAATTTTCGAAATATTTATTTATCGTAATAAATCTCAAATAATCTGGACGATAGAATATATTTAAAATCAAAATTGTTGATCAATAATTTTCTCGAGTTATTTTTTATTGTTTTATTTAACAAACGTTGCTTTTGTTCTCTTCCTTCCTTTCTTTCTTTTTTTTTTAAATTCTAAGACACGTTCTTTTCCACTCGACAAATTGGCGCGCTTAATTTTTTCGTAGATATTTATTTTGGAATTTATCCAGATCAGAAGGGTCGAGGGGGGAGAGGAGGGGAGGAGGGAAGGAGGAAGAGGGCCAGATCGTGTAAAATATTACGCGAACGCAACACGAACTAGTAACTCAATTACAAGCTGGGATCGGTTTCACGAGCGTTGGTTGAAACTGAAACCGAGTTTAACCACGGAATTGATCGATCAAGAACCGAGTTCAGAGTTAAATCAAGTTTAATTGTCCTCCGTTAAATCGACGTTATCACGAGTATTTAGGTTCCTTGCACTTTGTCTCTTAAACTAAGTTCGAATATAAATCATCTCTCAAATAGTAAATCAATACTATTTGTATACAATAGGAAAATAAAAATAAATAGAATTCGATATATTCGTCTCTCTCTCTCTCTCTCTCTCTTGTGGATTCCAACCTATTATCTCGCATTTAAAACTGGATGAAAATAAATTAGCTTCGTCGTTAATTAATTCAACGATATTAAACAAATTTAATCCTAGTCGGATATAAATATATATAATACTCGAAATTTTTCATTGGTAAATCGATAAGATACGAAATAAAAATACATTAATTTGTTTAACGTTTCATTTTCTATCCGATTATTATTATATCATATTTAAACAATATTAATAATAGAGTCTTCAGCATATTCTTTCGTTACGTGGTAGCCTTAAAAAAAACAAAACAAAAAAAATACCTTATCAATTTTTATCGAAAAATCAAACAGCCCTCCTCCCCCCACCCCTGCTTTAAAATATCTCAAAATAAGAAAAAACGAATTTAAATTACCTCAAAAAAAAAAACAAACTAATAAAATTAAAATTCCGTATACGTGTTTCGATTAGAAAAAAAGAAACTTTCGAACAGTAATGTGGATCAGTAAAAAAAAGAATACTATTCGATTATTATATCATATTTAAACAATACTAATAATAGAATCTTCATCATATTCTTTCGTTACGTGGTAGTCTTAAAAAAAAAATACAAAAAATACCGTATCAATTTTTATCGAAAAATCAAACAGCCCTCCTCCCCCTCCCCTGCTTAAAAATATCTCAAAATAAGAAAAAACGAATTTAAATTACCTCAAAAAAAAAAAAAAAAAACGAACTAATAAAATTAAAATTCCGTATACGTGTTTCGATTAGAAAAAAAGAAACTTTCGAACAGTAATGTGGATCAGTAAAAAAAAGAATACTATTCAATTATTATATCATATTTAAATAATACTAATAATAGAGTCTTCATCATATTCTTTTGTTACGTGGTAGCCTTAAAAAAAAATACCGTATCAATTTTTATCGAAAAATCAAACAGCCCTCCTCCCCCTCCCTGCTTAAAAATATCTCGAAATAAGAAAAAACGAATTTACGTTACCTCAAAGAAAAAAATGAAAAGAAAACAAACTCATAAAATTAAAATTCCGTATACGTGTTTCGATTAGAAAGAAAAAAAAGAAACTTTCGAATAGTAATGTGGATCAGTAAAAAAAAGAATACTATTCGATTATTATATCATATTTAAACAATATTAATAATAGAGTCTTCATCATATTCTTTCGTTACGTGGTAGTCTTAAAAAAAGAAGAAACAAAAAACCTTATCAATTTTTATCGAAAAATCAAACAGCCCTCTTCCCCCCTCCCTGCTTAAAAATATTTTGAAATAAGAAAAAACGAATTTAAATTACCTCAAAAAAAAAAAAAAACTAATAAAATTAAAATTCCGTATACGTGTTTCGATTAGAAAAAAAAAGAAACTTTCGAACAGTAATGTGGATCAGTAAAAAAAAAAAAAAAAGAAATACAAGAGACGAGAAAGTTTAGTTTAGGGGAATTTTTGTTAAAATGTATGATAACACATGGACGACGTATGATAGTTACTACACATTTGTGTCACTTATCGTCCCCTTTTTCACCTATTACCCTTTTCTTCTTTCATGGATAATGTGCCGAACCGACGACAATGCCCGTATATACGGGTACATATAAATAATGCATTCCTCGACCACGTTCGACGAAGCAGAAATATACAACGAAACGTCGATGGTAACGATGACCTCGTGGCCTCTGCGCATCGATTACCGGTCTACTATCTCTCTCTCTCTCTCTCTCTTCATGAGAAAAAGAAATAGAGAGAGAGAGAGAGAGAGACCTCACTTCCATTATTAGCCGCCCAAATGTGGCCTCCTCGCGCATGAAAGTCAGATTAAATGAAGAGTCACTGTGTGTGCACCAATGGGGGGCAGGGAGAGGGGAGAAGGGAATCATCGGAAAGCGATAAATGATATGGAAAGTTAAAAGTAAAGGAAGAACCCCGTAAGAGACTACTCGAATCAATTTTGAGGTCATTGCATCCAATCGAAATGAATCCTCGACGTTATTTTCAATCGATGGAGAACACATCGAATAAGAAAATTCGTAAACAAAATATACCGAAATCGTAAAAGGTTCCAAGAACGAATGAACGAAAGGAAAATAAGGAAGAAACGAATAAACGAAGATAACGTTAAAGATTTGAACGCTCGATTTATCGTTGTTTTTCCACATAAAACTTGAGAAATCAAAGTGAGGAGGAGCAGGGGGAGGAGGAGGAGGAGATTGGAGAAATCTCGGCGCCAGTTCGTAGTCCCCCGTAGTAGTTGGATGTTGTTTAACAATCGTTTAAACCATCTTCTCTCGCATATCTTCGATAGATAATCGAATTACACAAACTGTTGTGGGTAATCTTAACGCATATTTGGCACGTTTTGGTCTTTTTCGGTACACCAAATTTGCATTGCGTCAGAGAGGAACAGATAAAGACGGACGGACTGACGGACAGAAAAAAAAGAGATAAAGAAAGTAAGAAAGAAATAAAGAGAGGAGGAGATTTGCGCGTGAACCTCTCCACTCTCTTAAATAATTCAACGTTTCAAACGAAGAAGTACCATCTCTTATACGATCATTCCGTTCCGTTTTTCAAACGTGTCCTCCTCCTCCTCCCAACCTCCTCCTCCTCCTCCTCTTCCTTTTCCTTCACCTTCTTCTCCTACTATTTACTTCTCTCCTCGAAGCTTTGAATTCAACGAAAAACGCTAATTCAATTTGCAGTTTATGATCTTATCAAGGATTCCCGACGTTGCGTAACTCACCGAAAGAATCGTAAATTTCTCATCTAACGTCTAGCAATATACTACGTTGTTATTTTCTATATTTCTAATGTAGCATACGTCGTCCAATGAAAACACTAATATTTGACAAGTTAAAAGTATTTGACACCTGGAAAATATTTCTATTTTTCTTCTTCTTCTTCTTCATTTTCTTCTGTTTTATCTATGCGATTATGGAAAGCATCGATGAGTCATTTTTGTGTCTGCACCGATCGTTGGCAAACGTTCCTTACTCATAAACAACTAGAATTAAGTTACGTTTATCTATCTATCTATCTATTTATCCGTTACGTTTGAATTGGCAACTGTTCTCAATGCATTTCTATGCGCACGTTTTTAACGCATACAAATAATATATTCATACGTTTGTGTGTGTGTGTGTGATATTATTTTTGATGTTTTATTCGAGACTTTGAACAATCATCTTTTTGATACGTTAATTTTAAATAAATTGCATTTTAATTATTAGTCGTAAACTATATTCGTTATTAACAACGATTCTGAAATTTCATTTCACATTCTGAAAATTTATTCGTGTATATGTAAATAACGAGAATGAAATATTCGAAGACAAATCGAAGAACATTTATTAGGAATTCGTAATTAAATAAAATCTTGTGCAATATTTAATTTCATTAATTCGTTGCATTTAATTTTCCTCCATTTCTACTCGGAGTTTCTTAGTTCGACGATTCGAAAACAGTTGAATTCTTTGTTATCGCAGCGACATTCGTTTTAATGAGAAGAATGAACTTATCGAATACCGGAAAGTCTTACTCGTGAATCATAATAATATAACGATCAAATAACATATGCATTTTTTTCCTTTTCTGCCACGTCAAGTCAGTTAAACCACGAAAGATTAGATTTCGAATAAACGCGAAGAAACTTTACTTTTACTGGTACGAAGTTCACTTGCAAAAAGACAAAAAAAAAAAGGAAAAAGGCAGAATATTTATCATCGATTTGCATCGATGATCGACAAGGTCTTCTTTAAAAGGAGCAAATTATAAAAAAATGTTGAGAAAATGGAACGATACGAGTACGTTGTAAAAAATCGAATCGAATCGAATCGAATCTAAGCAGAAAAACAAAAGGAAAGAAATAAATTACGGAACGATTCATCGCGTTCGAAGAATAAAGGCGAAAACCTCTTCGAGAAAAAGAAATGATACGAATTTATCTCTTGAAAAGAATTTCATTTATTTTCTTATTCTTCTTATTCTTATTCTTCTTCGAATCAAGAAAGAAGAAAAATAAAAATTCTCTTCTCCGATTTACGCGTTACATCGTACGCACTCGTGATAACATATTTCTCGAACAAAATAAACGACAATTTCTCTTTCGGTATCTATCCTTCTCTCCGATGGAAAATACTCTGCGACAAATCACGCGTTGCCTTTGGGGTATTCGCAAGAAAGATCAGCTGTTCGCGAACACATGTGTCTGACAACGTCGAGGTCGCTACTATACTCTTGTTGCATTTCTACGAAAGCAAAAAACACACACACACGCATACAGAGACAGAAAGAAAAATTTCTTGGAAAAGTATCCATATATATTGTAGGATGCGAGCACCTCCAAGCCAAACACTTAAATAGGCATTCGTGAGGAGATTGAACGGTGGACCCTGGATAGCTCAATGGTTAAAGTGCTGGCGTCCGGGGAGGAGAAAGCGGAAGATTTCCGGGTTCGAATCCCGGTGCAGTCAGTTCCCAATGGCCCAATTTTTTCACGAATCCTACATATTATATATCTCTCAAAAAAAAAAAGAAAATGAAAAAAATCTATCCCCCATTGTTTATTTCAATGAAAATAATTCCCACGTTTTCGATTTAATCCCATTTTTCCTACAAACTTTTTAAAAAATATCTCAACGAATGTAATCGTATCTAATCCAAATTAACATTTGAAATAAATTTCATTTCGTGCAAAGATAAAACAACAAAAAATGACAGAAGTATAAGGAAAACAAAAATAGAAAACCCACAAGAGTGTTTGTGTGGTTCTTCCTTTCGAAGTTTCGATTTATGGGTCAAATAAAAAGAGATAGGGCGACTCGAGGGAACGGTGTAAAGAGTGAGAACGAGTGATAACACCAAAGTAGAGGGAGGGTGAAGGAGGACGGGTGCACCACGTTACGATACGATAGAATAGGATAGGATAGGATACCGGTACGATACGGTAGGGTACGTTTGCGGTACAGTGTAGCTCTCGATGTGGCACGTCGCGGCCGCCACGGAAAAGCACGAATCGTGCCGATGTGAAAATCCGAATCGCGTCGTGCCGGTTCTCTCACTTGTTGAGCGTCGCGGCTGAGGAACGTGTCCTCCTCTCTCTCGTCCATATCTTCACGAGGTTTGCAACGACGAGGAAGAAAAAGAGGAGGAGGAGAGGTGGTGGTGGTGGTGGTAGTGGAGGTGGTGGACATGGAGGTGGAGGTGGAAAATAAATAATAGTAGTAGTAGTAATAGTAGTAGTGATGGTAATGGTGATGGTGGTGGTGGTGGTAGAACAAGTAGAAGGAGAAAAAAGAAGTTTAAAGAAATAAAAGTAGAAGGAGTAAAGGAAGAAGACGAAACGAAACGAAACTAAACGAAACACACGACACGACATACCCGCTATTCGTGTTCCAATAGTTTTGTGCAATAAGCGCACGCGCACGCGCCCCAAACGTGAAAATCTCGCGCGAAAGGATGATCGATCGGATATCCTCCTTCGAGATTGATCGAACAATTTAAAAAATATATATATGTAATATAATATAATCGTTGAGAAAATAAATTGTGTTTTAAATGCGCGGAGTGAATCGATATATGACAAAGGTAATAAAAAGCGTCGATGATTAATATGAGAGAGAACCATTATTTGCGATAACAATAATAATAATAGTAATCGAGGGCTCATTATTTTATCGACGAATTCGAAATTAATTTTTCAAAATTTCCACGTAAATAAAAAAAGAAAGAAAGAAAGAGACGTAGTCATGATTTAAGATTTTTCCCTTCGGTATTCTATTTTCGAATTGGTTCGGAAATGTTTCCGCCTAATGCGCGAACGATATCTCGAAAGAATTGAAAAGAAAATAAGAGGGAGGAGGAGGGGGGAAGAAGGTGGTAAGACGCAACAGCTAGCTAGCTAGCTAGCTTTGACGTTTACGAAGGAATAAAAAAGGAGTGTGCTGGAGAAAAAGAAAAAGAAGAAGAAGAAGAAGAAAAAGAAGGAGGAGGAGGTGGTAGTGGTGGAGGAGGAGGTGGTGGTGGTGGTGGTGCTGGTAGTGCTGATGGTGGTGGTGGGCAAAGAGAAGAGGAAATCGATATTCGACGGATGGCTCGGGGAGTTTTTCCGTCGTCCTTGTGTACGACCATAGAAGAGGAGAGTGTAACGCGCGCGTTTTACAACCGACCATCGCGATTACGTTCGTTACTGTTGCAAATTAAGAAAACTGACAAGGAGGAGAAGGAAGAATAAGAATAAGAGTAAGAAGAAGAAGAAGAAGAACCAGAAAAATAAGACAAAAAAATAAGAAAAAGAAGTAGAAGAAGAAGAAGAAGAGAAATACCAAACGCGAGTAATTCAAGAAAGAGAGAAAGAGAGAGAGATAGTCAAAGAGAGAGAGAGAGACAGAAACGCCCGTAGTAGTTTATCGTCTACTGCGTCGTCGAGCCGTGTGTCATTAACGTCGTCGTCGTCGTATTCGTCGTCGTATTCCTCGTCGTTTTCGTTGTCGTTGAGCCACGAGACGTTGCATAACTAGCGCGAACTCGTCGAAGTATAGTAGTGCGATTACGTAAGACGATATCCTCGCTTACCAGAAGCTCTGATCGCGGTTTCCTACGACAGGACACCCGAACGAGACCAACGAGTTGAGAATTTAGATACCACATATACACGCATACACGCATACACGCACATATCTCGAGAATATACGTGTAGGAAACTATCCTACAGAGATACCAGAAAGAAGAGGGAGGTGTATGTGTGTGTATGTGTGTGAGAGAGAGAGAGAGAGTGAGTGAGCGAGTAAGAGCACGTGCCGAGAACTCTCAGGCAGTCGCGTGGCTGTCCTCCTCCTGTCGTCTTCACCGAGGACTTACACTCAAATAATCGAATCCAATACACTCTGCTTGACTCGATCGAACTCACCTTAGAATTTCTACGATTGCCACGAGAACAACCTTTCACTTCGTCGTCGTCATAGTCGTCATAGTTAATCCCCTAACATGCGGAAACCGATTATGAATTGAGTTTAACGTGTGTTTATATATATATACACATATATATATGTGTGTGTGTCATGTGTTGTGTGTGTATGTGTGCGTGTGAGTGTAATATTATACGTCGTCTTATTACTTTATAACAGTCTATTTAATTCTCTAGATATATCAACGCTGTGTTAATAATTATACATGTGTCAGTATCTGTTTTTTTTTTATCTATCTATACATACATACGTACACGTAAGTGAATGTGTTTCCTAGATATGTGTTAAACAACGTGTCTCGCTCTATCCTCGAGAAAATTCATGATTCGCACAAGTGTAATATACCTTGACGACGTTCTACTTGCTTGAAAAGAAAATCAAAAAAGAAAAATATCTCGTTCGTATAATCCCGCGTCTACGAAATAAACGCTGGTGCGCAACCCGCACGCGCCGGAAAAATACTACTACGACTACTACAACAACAACAATATTCGACGATGGCGATGAAGAGTCGGAAACAGTACGCTAACGGGCCTACTTTAGGCTCCAAGAGTCACTACCCTGCCATCAGTCAAGCCTACTGGGCACCACAACCGCAGACCGTACCTTATTCCGTTCCAGGTATCTCATGAATAACCAGACCAATATTTCTTTCTATATTTTCTTTCTATTTCTTTTTTTATTATTATGTATCAACGTTTCTTAGGCTAAAAAGATAAGATAAGAAAGATATTGGAATATTTCGTCAAAACAGAATAGACTACTCGTTTCTTTTTAATCTGACGAATCTCTCAACTAAATACTTCTTTTTTTTAAAGGTAAATTCTTAAGTATGTTACCGATAAACCGGTTCGTTGAATTTGTTCAACGTTTCCCTTCCTCTTCTTCTTCTTCTTCTTCATTCATTTGCTAATGAAATATATATATAACTATGCATTTCACAAGCTATATACTTGAAAAAATATTTCTCAAGTACCTATCATCTATTTACTACCGGCCTCTCCTTCTTCTTCTTCTTCTTCTCTTCTTCTTCTACTTCTTCTTTTCCTATCGGATATAAATAAAAATCTTTCTATACTCGTCTTCGGAGCTACTCGACCGACTGTCCGTTCGTCCTAAGCTCTCCGACAAATCTCATCTTTCATCGACGATGGGAAATCGATTCGTACGTTCGTTCGGACGATATAAAAAAAAAAACTAGTGTGTGTACTTATGTACGCACGTAAGAAGTTATACTTCTTTGGCGTACCAAAACGAACATAACCTCAATAACCTCAAAAATAACTTCCAAAAAATAATTTCAAAAAAGAAAAAATAATAATAATATATATAAGAAAAATATATAAATATGAAAGAATAAAAAAATATCAAAATATAGATATCAGTCCACACTAAATATTAGGGAGATATATCGAATTACTTTATGCGTCAACGGCCATAAAAAAATCACTCCCATCATATTTTCCAAAACGCGCCAAAAGAAGTATAACTTCAAAAAAAAAAAAATTAGAAAAAATATTTTGCAAAGAAAAAAAATGAAAGAGAGAGAGAGAGAGAGAGATAGAATGGTGTAACAAGATGACTCCCCCAACTCGTCGAAGTACGCTGACGTTATGAATAGTCAGAACGATCGCGAAACGTCGAAGAGAATGAATAAGTACGTCGTACCTGCATAAATATACATGACGACACTGCTTATACCGTCTGAGCCATCACTATTAATAAAATAAAGGTATCTCTGTCTGTCTGTCTATCCGTCCGTATGTCTCTCTCTCTCTCTTTCTCATTCTCATTATGCGTCGGATATAAAAGTTCACTAAAATTCGATATTCATCCTCCGAAAAGTTCGAAATTTTGTTTTCCTTCGTTACAACCTTTCATCGTTTTCCCGTTATTTCGTCAAAACTCTTTGGAAATAATTCGTAGAACCGCGAAATTGGATATCGGACAAATTGAACTAACACACACACACAGACACATCATATACATACACATACGCATACGTATATCTGTCGAGTACCTTCGAAGTATTTTAAAGTTCTTGACCATTCTATCTTGTCGATTTTCAGTCGACCAACTAGAAATATCCGCGAAACTGTCCACACTAAAACACAATCTGTTACGAACGAAGGACGTTCTTCGGCATGCTCACGCACCGGGTTGGGTCTTCAACTTGATAACTAATTAGCCAGTTTTCTTGGTATTTCGAACAACCTGGTGGGCGTTTTAGTTTAAGTTGGACGCTTTGTTAGCCTGACGAGAGAAAAAGAGACAAAGAAAGATCTTTTTTTTTTCTTTTATGTTTGAAAAATAAACGATTCGACGAACGGGGTTCATTGGGTGGGGTGGGGTGGAAGGGGGGTGGATACTTCATAGAATTGATACGCGTATGTCGTTCGTTACAATCGATAGATAGATCGATCGAACGGATCGAGTATCGATCGATCGTTTACTGTTGCCTACTTACAATCGATGCACGACGAATTTTCAAATAACAAGAGCCGCGTAAAGAGCAGCAGCAGCAGAAGCAGCCTTGCAAAATCCTCGTGGATAGTTCAAAGGCCGCACGTGTTACTTTTACTAAAGTGTCGCTTAAATTAACTTCAAATGAATCAACAACACTGGCATTAGGTATATACTGTGCAAGTAAGTTTATTTAACATATCCAACTAGCAACAAAAACATCAACTAAACGCGTATTCCACGTGAATATTTGCATCTATCTCTATCTCTCTCTTATATTTGTCACATTGTGGGCTAATGGGATAGAAGAAACACGCGAATGTGTGTCGACGGACTGATCAATTTGTGGCCCGGTTTGATACACCAATAGCTTCATCGACACACACACACACACACGCGCGCTTTTCATCCGAAACATAAATAAATCTACAATTAATTACGCGTGCGAATAAATAACATTTAACCCGGTGGTGGTGATGGTGTTGGTGGTGAACAGAATCGTCCGCGAATTCTACTACGTGGGTTGGTCGATATCATCCACCATTACGTGTCCCGTATAATAACGGCCATTCTATAACGCGATACGACGTTTCACGCCTAAATAGAATAATTGAGATGGAACGTGCGTTCGTTGTACCGTGTCGAAGGTGACGAATCGATTGAATCGAAATTAAAACTATCCCCCACCCTGTCCCCCTGTCCCCCCGCCTGTCCGCCAAATCGAAATAAACTTCGTTGATCGTGCTGCTAATCGGAGAAAAAAATCAAATCGGTTGAATTCCAAACTTGTATTTATTTGGATTTTATACACTGTTTATAATATTATAAATATTTATTATTATAATTATTATATTATTATAATTATTATAAATATATTAATAATATAATAATTATAAATATAATATAATAATAATTAATAGATAATAAGTATTATATTATAATATAATATAATAATTTAATAAATAAATAATATTAATATTTTATATTATTATATAAAATAAAATTATTAATATATAATATAATTATATTTAAAAATAAATTATATAATAATATTATATAATAATATAAACTAATTATTAATATATAATAAATATATATTAAATAAAAACAATTTCGTATTTTTCTTTTTGTTTTTTTTTTTTTTTTTTAAAGCAAATAGGAAGAAAGCTTTGAAAAATGAGTAGATCGAATTTTAATATATGAAAATAGTATTATCTCGTCTATTGATATTCTTCTTCTGTTTTTAATATCCACGTTTCTATTATTTTACGATTAAAAAAGGTATATATCGTAAATTGTAATTAAATCGTTAAACAAAAATGAGATGATTTATTCGACAAGTCGTATTATATTTCCAGATAGTTAATATATCGAATATGAAAATGGTTGACTTATCAAACATTGTATTGTAGTCATAACTAATGTAGTCATAACGTAATATCGGAAACTTCGAATTTATTTAATGTAAAAACTGTAGAGAATCGTGAGACGTATATCTCCCATCTTTGGTTAACAACACCGTACTTTATTACTAACACGAATCCACACAAATGAATACTACACTAAGAGCATATAATTTATTCCTTTTCCCTTTATTACCTTGTTGCGTCGAGAAACTTCGCAGTGTAACGTCGTGTAACAGACGTAGTCTCGTCTCGTTTCGTGGTCACGTCGAGAGTGAAACGACCAACAACTACGAAAACAACGAAAAGATCGCAGCAACGCAACACCGAGAAGATTGTTGTTTGAATTGCACGTAGAACGAAATAAACAAAAAAGGAAAATGGACAAATAATTTCTGCCATTGGTGTCGTCGTAAAAAAAAAAAAAGTTACGGAGAGAGTATTTTCATAGGTTGAGAGAAGAAATGTGGGTTGTTGCTACTTGTAAAGTAAAGTAGTTTCAAAGATGTGGAAAGGAAAGGAGGATGAGGTGGAGGAGGAGGAGGAGGAGGAGGTGGAATGTGCATCAAAGAAGCGCAACGCGAAAAAGTGGAACGCATAACGCAAAGGACACGAGGTTGTGTGGTACCGTAACGACGCTAATGAGTAGGTTACTTTAAAGAGTCCTACTCTGTTTTTCGTCGACCACTCAACGAAGTGTAGTACTTTTCGTCTATGTGTACCTTTATATATATATATATACCACTACCTGTTAACAATTTTTACCTGTCCTACCCTACCTTATCCTATCCTATCCTATCCTATCCTACGTGTGCACACATTTACGTTTATTTGTATGTTGAATACGCGTTTTGCAAATACAGGTTAGATCAACACTATTTAATTCTCCGTAACCGTGGATAGAGGAAGAGGTAGAAGTGGAGGAGGAGGAGGAGGAGAAAAGAAAAAACCTGTTTCAAGTGAACGTTACTTGACAAGGTTGATTCTACCAATACCACACACTGTGTTGTGTTCCCAGGCGACACCCGTTTTCTTCTATTCGACTTTATGCACTCGATAATTTCTATCATCATCCTGTTAATTCATTTGCGATTAACAGTAAATACATTTCAATATTAACAGAAAGAAAAAAAAAAGGATAGAAATGTCGTTAATTATTATAATTATCTGGAAACATCTGAAATATATGATTATCTTTAAAACTGGATTCCCTTTTTGGTTCTAATAAATAACTTTAACGAGAAGAAAAATAAAAAAGCAACAACGTTGGGAATTTAATCAACACCAACTAATCATCGTTTCTGTTGTCGCTTACGTAATCATTTAACGCATATCATCACCTGACCACCTTGACTGCATATTCGGACTTCGTACCACCTCTTGAATACGACTCAACTAAACTGAATTCAAATTAAGAAGACTCTCCGTTGTGTTATTCTTATCTTGAAAAATTGAAATACTAAGATCGACGGATAACTCGACGAATTTTCAACGAATTTTTTTCTCTCGGTATTTCTCACTGGAAAATACTAATTCCACACAGATTTGTATCTTTTTAATGAAAATATAATTACAAATCCCAACGAAATTATATACTTTTTAATGAATTTCGCGTATCTAAGCATGAAAACCAAGGATTTCTAATTATTTCCTTTTTTTAGTTACACAATTTTTTCTCAACGTAAGATTTTCAACGATTATGACAAATCAAGGTCAAATATTTTCCTCGAATGAATTTTTCTTACAAGAATTAAATGTTATTTGTAATTTAACTGAACAATTTTCTTTTCTCCTGTATCCAACCAAGTAACTTATCCACCTCCTCCTCATCCTCCTCCTCCTCCTCCTTTTCACGTTTAGAACTCGAAGGCTCGTTACGTAATATCCCGCGTGCCTGTCTATAAGGAAGTCAAGGATGTTGGAAAGTGTGTTCATTATGCGTTCCTCCCTTGAACATTCTTCTTCTTCTTCTTCTTCTTCTTCTTCTTTTTCTAAACGTTTCATCGTATTTTTCTCTCTTCCATTTAAAACCTGCAAATCCTTTGACATTTTTCATTTTTTTTTCTTCTCAAAAAAGGAACACGTTCGCATTAAAAATGAAACACGACCGATCATCTATTTCTTATTCTACGGAAATAAATTTCGAGATAATTGAATCAATTCTACGATCAACGTCTCTTCCATTAAAAACCTGCAAATCCTTTGACATTTTTCTTTACTTTTTCTTCTCAAAAAAGGAACACGTTCGCATTAAAAATGAAACACGACCGATCATCTATTTCTTATTCTACGGAAATAAATTTCGAAATAATTGAATCAATTCTACGATCAACGACGAGTTACACCAATCAAATTTTGTTGTCTCCTTCTTCTTCAAATTGCATAATTAACGTCTCATCATCTAAGATATTTCTTAGATGATTGCGCGAACACGGACCAACCAACCAACCAACCAACCAACAAACCAACCAACCAATTCCGAAAGACAATTAGCAAACCGGCAAACGCGCTTATGTAATCGGAGTTACTGAAATGCAGTTTGAGTTTCCTCCTACGTCTACGTCCTATGTTTTCCGCATGAAACTAACCGCACGATCTTCCCTCTCTCTCTCTCTCATTCTCTCATTCTCTTTCTCTTCGCAGTAACATAAGTCCAACCAACGAAATATCTTTGCAAGGTGTATACGGTGTTACACCTTTAAATATCATAATCATCGATTTTAACGTTCCACCTTCTCGTCGTCGACCAAACTCGTGCGAATCAGTCTGACATCAATTTATTCTTCCTTCTTTTTTTTTTTTTTACTTTCTTGAACAACCTGACACGATTTCTTTCCTTTGCCGAAATAATATCCTGCGAAAATACGAACTCGTTCTCTTAAAGTACCGTGAGTTTCTTCCACGAAAGTATTAAAAAAATAAAAAAGAAACAGAAAAAAAACGTCATAAATTTGAATACATTAGCTAGGTTTCAACTTGCATAACGGCATACGTTTCATTATTTAGCAATCGTCCCAAGTTTTGAATGTAAAAGGAACGTTGTGTATACGAGAACGAGAACATACACATTTTTCAACGAACGAATGAGAATTTTTCTTACGAATTTTCTCAGCCAATTTTCATCTAATCGATTTTTATTTTGAGAGATTCTGAAAAAAAAAAGAAAACATTTTCTAATGAAAGTAAATTGAAAAAAGAGGAGCAGGGTGGGGGAAATTAGATAAAAACTCGAGAAAATCCTCGTTACGCGCGTTGGTCGAGATGAAATTTGCTATGGCGGACGAGTGAATCATTTTTTTCTTTTTTTTTTTCGGCAATGCGAAGATTGGATTCGAATAAATTTCATTTGAATTTTGAGCATCTTCCTAATTATACCGGGTTTAACCCATTATTTTCGGTCGCGTACAACTAAACCCGTCGTTCTCTTTAATTCGTAAATTGTAATGGGGTGAGAGGGGGGAATTGCACCGGGTTAAGGGGGGTGTTGGGCTACTACTAACTTTGCTATTACTACTACTATTCCTATTCCTCTCGTCACGAACCCCGAAACATGTGTTTTCCTTCTGTAAATGCATAGAACGCGTTACTTCAACGTTATCGCGAGAAAGTTTGAATTTCTCGCGTGCGAGGAACGACGACATCCAGCCAACGAACTTGCTAGCTAGCTAGTGTGTCAGTGGACCCTGCCGCTTGGAAAACCAGTTTTGAGAGAAGCCGGTATTTAATATCTGTTCAAAGAGACCCTACCACACACCGTACGTTGCCCTTATTTCATCGTTTTCGGTTCCTCGCGGAAAATTAAACGAATTTTGATTTCTTTTTTTCTTATCTCAACGTAACAATAAATTTCTAGGAAAGAGAAAAAAATTGAACAAATTTATTTTGATGATACATTCAAATATCTCATAATTAAAAAATAATAATAAATAATAAAATATAAAAATAATAAAAAATATATAAATAATAAATAATAAATAATAAAATTAATCCTAACCTATATATAGTACGAATAGAAATATCTAAAGATAGTACAAATATTAAATCGAATATTTAATATCTGTTCAAAGAGACCCTACACACACCGTACGTTGCCCTTATTTCATCGTTTTCGGTTCCTCGCGGAAAATTAAACGAATTTTGATTATTTTTTTTCTCTTATCTCAACGTAACAATAAATTTTAAGAGAAAAAAAAAGAATAAAAATTTAACAAGTTTATATTTTGATATGATACATTCAAATATCTCATAATAATTAATTAATCTCAATCTAAAATACGAATAGAAATATCTAAAGATAGTACAAATATTAAATCGAATATTTAATATCTGTTCACAAAGAGACCCTACACACACCGTACGTTGCCCTTATTTCATCGTTTTTGGTTCCTCGCGGAAAATTAAACGAATTTTGTTTTTTTTTTCTTATCTCAACGTAACAATAAATTTCAAGGAAAGAGAAAAAAAATTGAACAAATTTATTTTGATATGATACATTCAAATATCTCATAATAATTAATTAATCCTAATCTATATATAGTATGAATAGAAATATCTAAAGATAGTACAAATATTAAATCGAATATTTAATATCTGTTCACAAAGAGACCCTACACACACCGTACGTTGCCCTTATTTCATCGTTTTCGGTTCCTCGCGGAAAATTAAACGAATTTTGGTTATTTTTTTTTTCTTATCTCAACGTAACAATAAATTTCAAGGAAAGAGAAAAAAAATTGAACAAATTTATTTTGATATGATACATTCAAATATCTCATAATAATTAATTAATCCTAATCTATATAATACGAATAGAAATATCTAACGATAGTACAAATATTAAATCGAATTTGTCTATGATCTACAAATGCACATCTCAAATCTTACGAGCCGCAAAGAGCTAATTAACGAATCCTTGTCTCAAAGCATTGAGTTAGGATACACAAACAAATGAAGTAGGTGCGTCTTAGAGTAGAAACTAGTTAGCAGGTATTAACCGCATCCTATTTACGTCATAAAGCACTGTCGTAAGATATACAAACAGAGATAGAGAGAAAGAGAAAGAGAAAGAGAGAGAGAGAGAGAGAGAGAGAAAGCATCGTTGTCCGATCAAACGCAGTCTGGTACCGTAATGAATACAACTTGGAAAAGGAAAAAAAAAGCGGAGAAAGATTCGTTTAACGAATTGAGAACATATGACGTGTGTGTGTGTATGTGTGTGTATGAGTGGAAGAAAGGAAAGAGTTGTGAGTGCCAAGGACTGAGGTCAATGTTAAAACTGCACTGCACTGCACTGCACTGCACTGGTGAAGCTAACGGGGCCGACTTTGCAGTCTCCACTTTTACGTAGGAAACGTGCGAAATGAATTGGCATGACATGGAGAAGAAGAAGAAGAAAAAGAAGAAGAAGATGATGACGGTTTTCTTGCTTCTTGATTTACATGTGACCCTGTCCCAGCTGATCGTGCATGGTCGTTGGCCTCGTACGGTTGTCTCTTTTTACTTTTTTCATATTTTTTCGTCTTGCTTTCTCTCTTCCATCCATCTATCTCTCTCATTCGTACAAACAACGACGACAGCAACGACGACATTTTACGCAAACGTAATTTTCGGTCATAGCAAGCAAGAGTACACAGCAGTATCACCGCAGGTCTTCTTGGGGTTTTGCACATTGTGCAACCGAATGCAACTGCATCTAGCTTCGAGCCACGTTAAAACAATGAAACGATGAAACTCATGATTTCGCACAACTATCTGGAAAGAATTCTTACAAAAGAATATGCACGATTCCGTTACTTCGATGCACACGTACCTACGCGTGTACGTATATATTTCATACACGTACACACACGTGTATATTATACATATACATATACATATTATTTTTCTTTATTATTTCGCAACGCGTAGAAAAGAAAAAATAGTCAAATAAAACCATAACGAGAATAACTGTCTCTCTCTCTCTCTCTCTCCGCGTGGCGTGAATGGCTTCTACCAAAACGTCGAGCGTATAGAAAGACGAATGGCACGATGATTTGCCAGCCAGTAAACTATAACACGTTCAGAACGAAATAACCGCAGACATTTGGCAGATGTTCGGTTATTATACACTGTGTTTTCCTTCCAAAATGTAGAACGCCGTAGTTTGTCGTTGGCATCGAAGTTGGAAGAAGACAAACGAATCATTTTACTCTCACTTTATTTATATATTTTATACTATTACTTTCATAACCATTTGAATCCTTTCATTTCTACCATATACCCATATACAAAATCATCCATGCGAAAATCCTCGTTAGAACAATCCTACCATTGACCCATATGTTAATCGAATCATGCATCGATACGCATGTACAAATGAAAACTTTTTGCACTTTGAAATAAATTATTTGTCCTATCAAAAATATAAAATGTATCCTTGGAATGTTGAAAAGTATTCGAGAAAGTAAGAGAGAGAGAGAGAAAACCTTGAATGTTAATCTCATACGTGCTGAAAATAATGAAGAGTTAGAATCTGTGTTAAATCCGTGAGATAACGCATAACGGAGAAGGGGGAAGGAGGGGAAGAAGGGGGAAGGGGAGATTGGCACGTTTTCTAAACGTTTCTTCTCTTTCCTAATACTGATTTGATCGTAGATGTGTTAGCCATTGGTAAGAAACATAATGAATTTGCTAATACATACTAATCACGTTTTAATCGTCTTCTCACCTGGATAATCCGAACGTTATCACCTGACACATATTCGGTAGAAGTTTACTCCCGTTACAGGACTTACATACACACAACTACTTTTCTATTTTATTCTCTATTAATTAACGTTGCACCAATTCAAACTTGCGTGTAAATACTTGCTTATAGACACGTGTGTTTTTATCTACTACAAAACAACGGGTACACCTTCACGCGAGGATGAACGTTCTGCTTTCTCCCCCTGTCATTTTCTCTCTCTCTCTCTCTCTCTCTCTCTTTCTCTTTTTCTCTCTGAGTACAATGAATCTAAAAATATAGGCTATTTTTCACGGTACGCGAATTTCTTCCTATAGAGAGTAGAATATACTATATATTATTACGTGTTTATGGATATATGTATACGTTTACTAAAATAAACCGTTAAAATATCCAAGACACACATAAAGCTGCCACCGGAATTAACGATACTCTCTCTCTCTCTCTCTCTCCTTATTTCCTTTTTTTTTTAACCACGATGACTCTATTATTCACTATGTTACTGGATACTAAAAATATAGATTCTATAGTTAACTAATAATTATCTCTCTCGAACCTTTTTTTTTTTTTATTCTTTTTATTTTTTTTTCCACGAAACGATACCACTCTTCCCCCTGGTCTTTAACTCTTCTTTTACAAACCATGATCAATAAATTATTATCGTCCGACATGTTTTCCCCGATGTTACGTATCGAACGTATGTTGGATGCACATTGCTGCACAGTTCTTTCCTCGAAGAAGAAAAAAAAAAAAAAAAAAAATGTAATTACAATAGACGAAAACTATGATTGTGATTGATGTTTTTTTCGTGACCAAAGAAATTTCTGCATGAACATCCGCGATTATTAATTGAAATGAAACTCGAGGATAATTTCGCTTCGTTAGATTTTCCCCTTCCCCCACCTCCGCCATCATCGATCATTTTCTTCCTTTTACCCCGCTCGATACTAGAATTTCATCAATGAAGGCCTTTCTTATGAGAGAGGAAGAAGAGAAGTAAAAGGAGGATGAGGATGAGGATGATGAGGACGAGGAGGAGGAGGAGGAGGAGGAGGAGGAAGAGATAGAAATAGGAGTGAATGAAGTCGTGGCTCAGCTCGACCGTGACGAGTTCACTTTTGCTCGACCTTCCTCGATGGTGTTTCTCTCTTTTTTTACCGCGCCCAACAAAACAACACCCATTTGCACTTTATCACACGAACATTGTATAATACGACAAAATCAGCCAGTCACGGAATTATATCAAAACAACCTATCGATTCTTCAAAATTTAATGATAAATTTGTGCTCGATACGATACGTGAACACGGATAACGCGTATACTTTCAATTAAAAGAAAAAAAAAAATAAATCAAACCGTACAAAACAAAACACGAAATGTTCGCGTTTAAACGTCTCACGTTTTTAACGCTTGGATTATTCCCCCTTTTTTTTTTTCTTTTTTTCTCTCTCTTTATTATTTCAACTAACCTCATTCTCATCGCTAATTGATAGAACTTTAACTTAACTGAATACGATGACGTCAGAGAAAAATGAGTTACGTCTACTTCAAACATATTAAATCGTTAATACATATTATTACGTTTACGTGTATGTGTCATGACTCGGGGCCATTTAATCGACCCATTTAACAAACGCTAGACATTTCGAACATTCAACTCGGCCAGATCCGACTTCACGGCCATGGTCAAGCGAATATACCGTGAATTTGAGGGATCTGCACTCACTCTCCACAATCTCTCTCTTTCTCTCTCTCTCGTAGGATAACAAACTATGTCGGACATTGCGTCGACGTTGGTTACGTTCAATGTGTAGAACGCGAACGAGAACGATTTTCAGAAAGCTCACGAACGACGACAGATCGTACATTCTCAACATCATGCTTGCTCGAGCGCATACAAACAAAAATTCACATAATTCAAGAAATTTCTATTCGTTTTTATTCCGTTGTTTCTTCGATTATTGTGAAAGATAATTAAATGGATATCTGATAGAAGAAAAAGGGGGGAAAAGATGTAGCTCGTAAAAATGACAAATATTATTTAGGTCAGTGGTGTTCGTGCACATTTTTGCTAAATTTGTAAATAGTTGTTAATGCTCACGAATTTTTGAACTGGTCTGTAATATATATACAAAGAAAAACAACCTAAACGCATTAATTTCATCATATGATGCTCGAGAGATCGAACGTTCTAGGACGTCCACCACCACACCACCTTCTCCTCCTCCTCCCTCCTCCTCCTCCCCTTTCGATTATATACTAGTATCCGAACAGGTATAGAATTTCACAGCCGGTATAATGGCTTCCCGCTGCATCGTCCTTTCAACATAACTTTGTGCAGCAGGTTATCCTTGAACATTGCGCTGCTGCTGCTGCTGCACACCTAACCGAGAGACGCCGCCGTGGTTGTTTTCATCGTGCGATGCAATGCCCCGCGAAATGGTTGCGCAATATTGCTGTTGCTGTTACTGTTGCTGCAGTTGCACCGTGCTAACGTAAATACGATCTGACAGAAGGCCGGCAGCACACGAGAGCACGGATATACGTTCGTGTGATATATACGGACAAATTGATTCTCCGTGGAGAATGAAATTATTCCATCTGGCTTGGCTTGCTTTTCTATTTCTCTTACTCTTCCTTCCTTTTTTTTTTTCATATCAATCCTTCTTTCTTTCTCTCTCTTTTTTGTTTCTATCGAACTTCAATGTTACGTAACGTAAATTTTAAAAATGATGATTATAATAATAAAATAATATATATAATTATTATATTTTATAATATTATAATATATATGTAGGATTCGTGAAAAAGATTTGACTGCACCGGGATTCGAACCCGGAATCTTCCGCTTTCCCCCTCCGGGCGCCTGCACTTTAACCATTAAGCTATCCAGGGCCCACTGTCCAATCTACTCACGAATGCCTATTTAAGTTTGGCTTGAAGACTCTCGCATCCTACATATATATATATAATAATATATAAATAATATATTATATAAATATATAAATAATAATAATAAATTAATAACCGATCATTTTTAATTTCGAGATTCGACGATAATTATTATTATCATTATTATATATATATTATTATATATCGAAATTTATAGAAAAATTTAACGTATACATTAGAAATAATTAATCTGTTTGAATTATTCGAACAATCCCTACATAATTTAATGCGTATGTATGTATATGTGTCAGAAGGAAAGAATGTTTCGTAAAGAATCGGAGAACATAAACGATCCTGCTAGGAAACCCGTTGAATTTCAAAAAGCAGACAAATCGGAGAACCGAACTACCTGTAAAAGTGAGTTCACGTTTGGTCGTTGCATCACGAATGCGTGTCTTCTTTTCTCTCACTTTTTCGATGGTTAAAACACGATTTTTGTCTTTCTCTTATGGTTACATACGAAGAATAACGAATAACGCGAAACGAAACGATCCTACTCGAAAGACTACTAACCGGTCGAACCTTCTGAGATGGCTGACCTTTTCACCCTTTTCTCTTCGAAATGCTACCTTATATATATATATACACATGACTGTACTTTACTTACATACACGTAAGAACGTATAACCCATGTCGCGTTCTATTCGGGCAGACGAGTAAGGAATACGCTAGTCATGGTGTTTCCTTCCTCTCTTAGACGACATTTTGACCATTTACTTTATCTCGACGACTTAGAAAACAGTATATATATTTTTGTGTGTGTGTCCATTTACTTACTGCACCTTTGCAAACGCAATATTGAAAGTTATCCTTGGAATTTTAAGCGCATATTTTAAACGACACCTCGAAATAGATAGAAACCACCGATGTCATCTATTTTATTACTTTTAAAATACATCGTTAAAAAGTAAACACGCACACACACACACACATACACACACACACATATATATATAATATATTCGAACTATTAAAAATAATTTAGATATTTCGTAAAAATTCATCGTTAAATAGCCTAATATATTTCGAACTATACGCGTATATATAATTACAGACAAAAAATATAATAATAATAATAATAATAATAATAATAATCGCATAAAAGGAGTGGTAAAGAATAAGTTTCGTACACTCGAAACGAGTCGGTTCTCGTCCAGTAGTCTTTTTTTCCTCTCTGTTGTGTTTTACATCGTCTGACGTTAGACGTTTAGCTTAGTTACAGAATAATTACAAAGCATAACTAACGCATCTAATGGCAGGTAGCTCTTGACCTAGTTAATTCTCTAGAAAAGAGAATAAGAAGAAGACATTCTTCTGAGGTATATTGAAGTACCAGAAGTGAGGTTGGTGTGCTGCAGTGGTCTAGCTAGTACGACCAAGAGACAACTAAGATGAGGACATTCATTTTGAGGAACAAGGGACGAACGAACGAGAGTAGCATTTACAAGAGAGCTCTTTGACCCTTCCTTCTTCCGTTAAAGGAAAGCTTTTCCACAAAGCATCAAGGAAATGGGCTCCATTCGAAGACATCGAGTAAATTGGAACCAAGTTGAAAGAGAGAGAGAGAGAGAGAGATAGTCAAAGTCTTCTTCTCTGTCTATCTGTTTGTACATCGTCGAAGCGTTCGTAGAAAACTCAGTGACCATCGGTTGTGCAAGAGCTGTCTCTTCCCTATTACATACTCCTTACTACTACTACTACTACTATTATTACTATTACTACTTCTACTACCTACTACTATTGTATACGTTTACGATCTCACCGATACAACGTTCGTACTTTTCTTTGTATCTTTATATGCAACACACGCGTTATATACCTATACTAACCAATACACACGCATAAGGAACGAGCTACCTGTGGCAACCTACTTACCCAACCCGCTAAGCTGCACCTATGTATGTACACTCGTCCCGTTGCTAGCTTCTAACTGCAACCGACATTGTTCTCTCTATGATATGGTACCTAACTCGAGGTTTTTTTTTTATTCTTTTTTTTTTCTTTTTAATTAAAACATGATATTTTACTCTTACTAAAAACTTTTGTCACTCATTTTTCCCGTTAAATTATTTATATTCATTCTTAGATTAAAATTATCGTATGACGTGTTAATTATGATTTTATTATAATTTTCCACGTTACTTTAAATGTTTGAGTACATTTTTTAAATTACTTATATTCATTCGACAAATTCTTAGATCTAAACTATCGTATGATATGTTAATTATGATTTTATTATAATTTTCCACGTTACTTTAAATGTTTGAGTAAATGGGTCTGGAATAAGTGTTCTGTCAACACTGAAATGCAAAAGGCAAAGCTATTTCGACAAAGTTAAAAAATTGAAATATTTTATCAAAGCACGTTGTAAGTTTTCATTCGTTTATCCGTCAGGAAAATTTTTCTAATAAATCTCGATCGATTATAAAATCATTTCAAAACCATATATATTAATTCGTTTTAAATTGTAAAGAAAAATAGTAAAAAAATTGAAATATTTCATTAAAGCACGCTGTAAATGTTCATTCATTTATCCGTCAGAAAAATTTTTCTAATAATAAATCCCGATCGATAATAAAATTATTTCAAAACCACATCAAATATTAATTCGTTTTAAATTGTAAAGAAAAATATTAAAAAAATAGATATGTCCCCGATGAAATAATAATTTGTTTTAGTAATTTAGATACGTGTCTATACATACAATATCTATGATCTATCCAACTAGCTAGTTTACAAAGTTAAAAAATTGAAATATTTCATCAAATCACACTATAAATGTTCATTCGTTTATCCGTCAGAAAAATTTTTCTAATAATAAATCCCAATCGATTATAAAATTATTTCAAAACCACATCAAATATTAATTCGTTTTAAATTGTAAAGAAAAATATTGAAAAAAATAGGTGTGTCCCCGATGAAATAATAATTTGTTTTAGTAATTTAGGTGCGTGTGTATACGTACAATATCTATGATCTAGCCAACTAGCTAGTTTACAAAGTTAAAAAATTGAAATATTTCATCAAAGTATGCTATAATGTTCATTCATTTATCCGTCAGAAAAATTTTTCTAATAATAAATCCCGATCGATTATAAAATTATTTCAAAACCACATCAAATATTAATTCGTTTTAAATTGTAAAGAAAAATATTGAAAAAAATAGGTGTGTCCCCGATGAAATAATAATTTGTTTTAGTAATTTAGATACGTGTCTATACATATAATATCTATGATCTAGCCAACTAGCTAGTTTACAAAGTTAAAAAATTGAAATATTTCATCAAAGTATGCTATAAATTATCATTCGTTTATCCGTCAGAAAAATTTTTATTATTATTTTATTTATTATATATTACGATAACAAAAACCACGTCACATATATTAATTCGTTTTAAATTGTAAAGAAAAATATTGAAAAAAATAGGTGTGTCCCCGACAAAATAATAATTTGTATTAGTAATTTAGATACGTGTCTATACGTACAATATCTATGATCTATCCAACTAGCTAGTTTACAAAGTTAAAAAATTGAAATATTTCATCAAAGTATGCTATAAATTATCATTCATTTATCCGTCAGAAAAATTTTTATTATTATTTTATTTATTATATATTACGATAACAAAAACCACGTCACATATATTAATTCGTTTTAAATTGTAAAGAAAAATATTAAAAAAATAGATATGTCCCCGATGAAATAATAATTTGTTTTAGTAATTTAGATACGTGTCTATACATATAATATCTATGATCTATCCATCTAGCTAGTTTACAAAGTTAAAAAATTGAAATATTTCATCAAATCACGCTATAAATGTCCATTCGTTTATCCGTCAGAAAAATTGTTATTATTATTTTATTTATTATATATTACGATAACAAAAACCACGTCACATATATTAATTCGTTTTAAATTGTAAAGAAAATATTGAAAAAAATAGGTGTGTCCCCAACAAAATAATTTGTACTAGTAATTTAGATACGTGTCTATACATATAATATCTATGATCTAGCCAACTAGCTAGTTTACAAAGTTAAAAAATTGAAATATTTCATCAAAGTACGCTACAAATGTTCATTCATTTATCCGTCAGAAAAATTGTTCTAATAATAAATCCCGATCGATTATAAAATCATTTCTAATCGCGATAACAAAAACCACGTCACATATATTAATTCGTTTTAAATTGTAAAGAAAAATATTGAAAAAAATAGGTGTGTCCCCAATAAAATAATTTGTACTAGTAATTTAGATACGTGTCTATACATATAATATCTATGATCTATCCAACTAGCTGGCTAGCTAAAGCGTCATCCTCCGAATAAGCTTAGAATTCCGATAGTTGACATTAGCCGACGAAGCGTAATCCCGGTTTGGATCGATAACTAGAGCCGACATGGTGGACACGTAAACACGCGATCGAAACGCGTATACAATTCTGACCAATACAGCAACAAAACGGCAGACGCCACGTTTTGCTATCGAGCAAGCAAGCATACAAGCAAGCAAGCAAGCAAGCAAGCAAGGAAGGAAGAACGGAATGGACGGAACCGATGGAACCGATGGATGAACGGAACTCTCCTTGCGAAATACAATAGCTTTCGGTACTCTCTCACTCTCACTCTCTCACTCTCTCTCTCTCTATTCGTAATTCCGAAGCACATCAATGTACCTCGCTTCCATTACACGGCAACGATTGTGGTGGGTTCGAGCGAGCGTTGTGTAATTGCCAGATTATCGTAGCTCTACTAAATGACGACTGTGATTATATATATATATATATATAATATATATATATATATATGTGTGTGTGTGTTCAAGTACATCTATATAAATTCAAAGCTCCCAGCCCTTTGAAAGGTCTCCTCGAGTTCTCTCTACTAAAGCACGAATAATTTCTCCTCTCGTATCATAGGAACGTTCTTAAATAATTGTAAGGTAAAAATAACTGATAATATTAATAATAATAATAATAATAATAATGATAGTAAATGATAATGAAACGTCCGTCATGTTTTTCAAGGTAAAATGACGTTTACCTAACTCGCCACATCCATGACTCATGCTCGGCCAATCGTTCCATTCTCAATTTTCTTCAAGTCTCCATAAAGCAAGCAAGCAAGCAAGCAAGCAAGCATTTACAGATAAGATAACGAGTAGATATCGAGGCAAACAACAGTCGGTCATAGTCGTCGACGTTTAACGTGCAAGTCGTTTTTCTCCAATAAAATAACGAGAATTCTAAAGAAAATAGTTTACCTATTTAGTACGAGGAATAAACTTCGGAACTCGCGTTCCGTTTTCTTTTCTTTTTTTTTTTTTTCTCATCGATATTATTTGATACTTTATTTTTATTTTATTAACGTACGAATGAAAAGAAAATTTTGTCGAGATAATTAGATCGATCGTAGTAAATTTGAAGTACAATTAATAATTCGATCGTTTTTTAAATAAGTGAGAGAAAGAAAACGCATTGTGCGTGGTTTTTTTAGTTATCATCGTGAGATGAAGAATACTACTTATCTGACTTGTGGATATTACATCAAGCCACGTATACGTACGTAGAACGAAATATTGAAATTTAAAGCGATATACTAGTACTTTTTCTTCTTCTTCTTTTTCGTGAAATAACATGTATAATACTGACATACATGCATACGAGACGGTATACTTTGATAAAACGTCATTTTGCATATGAAATAAGTTACGAATGTGACTATGCGCGAGGAGGAGGAGGACTTTGCACGAGATTGTCTATCTGTCCATATATCTCTCTCTCTTTCTTTCTTTCTTTATTACTATATCTTTCTCTTTCGTATTCTTAACTCGATCTCTTTCTATCCCCACGATCTTGAAACTCAACAAGAAGCATATCTTGTCCTTCGAGGAAACAGCAACACCCAACTACTGCTTCCACTGCTGCTTTTGCTGTTGCAAGTTGCTCTCGTTTGGCTTTGAGAAGACGCATAAAATAGGACCCCGTCCGACGTAACGATTAATCTTACTACAAAATCCAGACTTCTATCTTCCCTTTGACGATGAAAGCTTCCTTTGGAAAAACCATGACGATAGGAGAGCTTGTAACAGCAGCAAAAGCAGTAACACCGAGGAAGCTTATCTCGTTAAGCAACAGACACGAATGCAAATCACTGATGGGTCTCTCTCTCTCTCTCTCTCTTTCTTCTCATTGCGAAAAAGAAAATCGTATTTCAAAAGGATACTGTATATAGATATACTCATCTATTTATATATATATACGTTTTCTTTACTTCGATGATACTAGCAACGTTCTTGGTCAGAATATCCTTGAAAATAGCCTCGATTTGGCATGCAAGTAACGTCCCGTCGTTTCGTCTCGTGAGAATGCTTGAGGAAAGAATAGGAGAACCTTGCTTTGCAGGTAAAGAAAGAATGAAAGGAAAAAAAGAATGAGTTAGTCTAAGGTGAGAAAAAGAATTCCAAGTGGAAGAAGAAACGACGGCTACTCTCGTGCCAGTTCGATGCTGTACCAGAAGAATTCCCTTCTCGAACGAGTAGAAAAAAGAAAAAGGAAATAAAAAGAGAATCCGAGAGAGAGAGAGAGAGAAAATAAATAACTATGGAGGTTGCTGCTGCTTCTACCGACATCCAACAGCACCAGCACCAGCAACAGCAGCAGCAGCAACCGGAAGGAACTCGAGGCACCGGATCCCATACAAATGTTCGATTAATGTAGCCCGCTTATGGGTCTTCGTAGTTCGACGAGGATTGGAGAGAAAAGGATAGACGATATCATCGACTCCTTTCTCCTGTGCCCCGTTCTTGATCCCCTCTCCTGTCCCTCCCAACCCTCCTCCTCCTCCCCCAAATGAGACAACATTCATAACCTTTGGAGAAACGCCGACGATTCTACGTTGGAAATTTACGAGGCCATTTATAGCTACCGCGAGTAAGGTACCACCGTTTCGAGAGAGAGAGAGAAAAGTAAAATAGAAAAATAAAAAAGGAAAGCTACGATTGTTGGAAAGGTCTTTTTTTTTCTGTATTTTTTTTTTTGTTTTTGAAAAATAATTTATTGAATCATAAGATATATGAAATTTAAGATAATTCGTTCCAAATAGATTCTCGAATATTTAATAAAAATTCAACACTAATTATTATTATATTATATTATATATTATTATTAATTAATTTATTAATTATTTTTTATTTATTTTAGTATTAATTATTTTAGTAATTATCACCGTTTAGAGAGAGAGAGAAATAAAATAGAAAATAGAGAAGAAAAGCTACGACGATTGTTGGAAAAGTCTTTTTTTTCTTCTGTATTTTTTTTTTTTTTTGAAAAATAATTTATTGAATCATAAAATATATTATAATAAATTCCAAGATAATTCTTTCTAAATCGATTATCGAATATCTAATAAAAATTCAACACTAATTATTATTATATTATAATTTTATTAATTATTTTAGTAATTAATTATTTTTAGTAAGTAATTATTTTTTAATTATTTTAATAATTAATTATTTTAGTAATTATCACCGTTTCGAGAGAGAGAAAAATAAAATAGAAAATAGAGAAGAAAGCTACGATTGTTGGAAAGGTCTTTTTTTTCTTTTTTTTTTCTTTTTTGAAAAATAATTTATTGAATCATAAGATATATGAAATTCAAGATAATTCGTTCCAAATCGATTATCGAATATCTAATAAAAATTGAACACTAATTATTTATATTATAATTTTATTAATTAGTAATCAATTATTTTAGTAATTATTTAGTAATTATTTTAGTAATTATTTTTATTATCTACGATTATATGAGTATGAGAGATTTTTTGTTGTTTTCCTTCGTTCATTCATTCATTCATTCATTCATTCATTCATTTTTTTGTTCTTCTCCTTTTTTAATTTTATCTCACACGGCGAATATCAATCAATGGTACAGCCACGTAAATCTTGACACCCACCACCACCTCCTCCTCCTCCTCCTCCTCCTCAACCTGCAAGATCTTCGCTTCCTTTGATTTTATTCATTTTCCTCACGACGACGCATCGTTGTTCGTTCGTCACGTTTACCAACAACCAACCAACCTACACGTAGTCTCACTAGATAGGAGGTGACTATCGTCTATGTCATAGAGAAAATAGCGTGCGTAAACCGCAGGATGCACGCCTTTGTCAAGTCAGCTTGTTTTTTATTCTTTTTTTTTTCTTTTTTATTTTTTCTAATTGGAATATCTATGTCGCGTGATGTGTAAATGCATTTATTATGTAGTCTTCTCTATGATCATAATAATGAAAGTAAATAATAGGAAAATAAACTATGTTGGGATTCTAAACACGCAACCAACGTCAACGATTATTAACCGCACGCGTATATTTTTCACATTTCCATCGATCACATATATATATATATATATATTTTTTTTTTATTACTTAATTAAATGAAAATTCATTGATCTTATAAACGTATCATCGTACGTAATGACGAAGAAGAGGAAAAACTTATTTAGAAATGGTTATTTTTTTTTTTTATTATAAACCTATTCGAAATAACGAAGAAGGGGAAAAGTTATTTAGAAAGTTTTTTTTTTTTACAAACCTATTCGAAATGACGAAGAAGAATGAGGAAAGTTATGAAGAAAAATAAAAGGAGATAAGTACACTTACGTACAAATAATATTCGTTGTCAGTGATGGGGGAAGGGGGAAGGGGGATGGGGGGGGGGAGAGAGAGAACGTTTCGGCCAATCGGTATTTCCGACTAACTATAAATCGGTCTTGACTTCTGACGTCACTTCCTGTGCATTCCGTGGCAAACATACTAATCATAAGACGCATTCATATCCCTATTCGGATATGACAGTAACTTGTGACTGACTCGCTTGCATACCGTACCACCACCCTCCCCACCACCACCACCACCACCACTACCTCTCACTTTGCACTCAACTTCACCACACAATTCCATTCGATTTTATTATCATTCCTCGTATGGGTGTCTCTTCGAATATTTTTAGATCTACGCCAAATTGAAAATAAAATTTGAAATAATGGTACCCCGATTATTTCATTAATCTTCTTCTTCTTCTTCTTCTATTTCTTGGGTTAAGAGGGAACACGAATTAATCATTTTCACCAAGGAGGAGGATCACGAAAGAGTACGAAACGATCTATCTGTCCGTGAGTTCGGAGTCATTAAATTCGTAAAATTATTTATACTTGAACACCGATAGCCGAATTACCTACCCACTTGCATATAAAATCTAATTACATCGTCACAATTTTCCCGAAAGGTGAAACAGAGGGAAAGAGAAAGAGAAAGAAAGAGAAAGAGAGAGAGAGTAATAGGAAGACGAGAAAAGAGAATAACCGCGCGCATCGACCGAGCCTAAAAATACTGTTCTAGCGCGAGGTTTATTATACAATCGTCCCGCTAATGGCTCGTTTCACCCTCGCTCTTGGCAAACCCACTCGACATGAATTTCTTTCCACCGTGCACACACACACGCACACACACAAATACACACTCAAATACACATACAGGTTTCGTTGCTACGAAGAAGAAGAAGAAGTAGAAGTAAATTATAAAGCCCGGTTTAAGATTTGTAAGCGTAAACGCGCATATTGCCCATTGCTCCCCTTCCAACGATGAATAAAAAAAAAGTTCAAAAATTACGCTCCTCGTCGTCGTTGTCCTCGTCCCCCCACCCACCCACACCCCCGTTTCGTTCTTTCATTCTTTACCTCTGACGTATTTTTTCCACGAAATTTTATTATTTTTCCCCAAAAATGTAGGATATCGTCGTTACCTCCTCCCCCTCCTCCTCCTCCTCCTCCTCCTGCTAAACTTCTTTCATTACTCGTCGGACAAAAGTTTCACATTTTTAATCGCGAGTCAACTAGCTAGTTAAAGAAAACTAAAAAGGGAATATTTTATCCGTAGAAAATAACTAGAAATAACTAGAAAATAAAAGAGACCGAAATTAAATATAAATAAATAAATAAAGAAATGAAATAAAGTGGAACGATTAAATGCGATATACAAGAATATTAAAACGTGCTACGAGGTGCAAGAGAGAGAGAGAGTGCTCAGGTACGACAACGGGGTTGGGGTTGGGGGGACGGGGGAGTGGGGGTGTACTCTAAAATATAACAAAGCTTCTACCGTGAAATACTTGAGGTGGTGGTGGCTGTATCCAAAATTCAGTTAAGGTTGAACGTAGTCACGCTAGGAATTGAATTAACAAGGTTAATTTCCATTCTCAAGCAGGACCGTCGCGCGATTCTAGGAAGTGGTTAAGAGAGCAAGAATATTCCCTCTCTTAACAGCACCACCACCACCACCACCACTAGTACCAGTACCAGTACCAGCAGCAGTAACACCAGCATCAGCAGATCTACCGTACCAACCAGATGAATACGAAACAAGGACTGATGTAAATCTAATCTTCCTTAATATTAGCGAAAAGTTCTGACAATTTCCTGACCTCGATCTTTCTCACCATTGAGAACCACGAGATGATCTTTATTAACCGGCAATTATTTCTTCTTCTTATTCTTCTTCTTCAATGGTTCCTCTTATCTTTCTTTTCTTTTTTTTTCTTTCGAGATCATCAATTATAATTCGATTATTTCGTGACACGTTAGGAAGATTTAATGAGTCTAATTAATAGAATTAAATTCGATTATTTTAAAACGTGTGACCTATTTCCCCCCCCCCTCTCTCTCAATTTTACTTCTCACTCGTCGTAGATACGCTAGAAAAATAATAATCGATTAATCGAATTGAAGAAAATCAATCGTCGATGATAATCACGTTTGACACTTTCTTGCATTTTAAATACGACAAATATTTTTTTTTCCTTTTATTTATATCATTTACATCATTGCAAAAAACTAAAGTACTTTCCAAAAAAAAAAAAAAAAACAATGTAGATTCAATTCGTTAGATAATAGATTACGATTTAATGTAATTACATTTTTCTTAATGAATTATACCCCATCAGAGCCAACAACAACCTTCGTTAATATTCATTAAAAATCTTGCAATAAGATGGGGCTGTTGAAAAATCGCTTTCTCGGGAAAAAATCGAGGGAAAATGCTCGGCGTAAGCGATACTTAAATGTAAAATATTCCGATAAAAAAGAAAAAAAAAAAGAATAAAAAGAAGAAAAAAATAAAATGCATAAGAAACGGTAGAAAAATTGGCGTAAGACAATAATGCATATGCATGTAAGTGCATCTAACGTAAGTACGTCTGTCTAAAACGAGAAACTCTAAGTTTCGTATAGTTTAAAGAAGAAATATGCAAAAGCCCCGAGGTTTCATAGGAAAAGAGAAGGGGAAGGAGGAGAAGAAAAGTGGAGGTGGAAGGGTGGGGGGAGGAGGGTTTGTGTGGATATCAAAGGGAGGTATCCTTTGCGTTAGAAAAGTGCATCGAACGCCTTCCAATGAAATTCCACCTTCCTCCTCTCTTCGTATCCCTTTTTCTCCTTCTCTCTCTCTCTCTCTCTCTCTCTCTCTCTTCGTTCTCGCATTTGCATGCACGAACCTAATCTCGCACTGCTCTTTTTTTCTGACTCGTAAAAGCACCGGTTCATTCGCGCCGTCTCGTTCGTTCTTTCCTTCCTTCCTCGATGCGCATCTTCCATGAAAAATAAAACAGTTAAAAAACGAATAAAAAGAATAAAAAGAGAAAATAAAAGGGAAAGGAAAAACAAAAAACAAAAAACAAAAACAAAATACAAAAAAGAATAAGAATGCAATCGTTGTGCACCCGAGACTAAGAGGATCGATTCTTGCGTAAAGCACTTCGCTTAAAAGTTTAAACCTCTTTTTCCTCTCTCTCTCTCTGTTTTTATTCCCATAAGGAGAGAGAGAGAGAGAGAGAGTGAATGAGTTGCTAATTAATTAGCGAAATAATCGTATAGCTAGGATACACACGGTAACTGCAGAAACTAAAAGGGGTGGTGGGGGGGCTTTTCGAACGATCGAAATTAATTACACGAAACAATATTGTTGTATTCTTTGTAAACAAAATCAAATAAAATTCTCCACGTCGTTGTTCGGTGTTCGGTTATAAAAAAATGTATAAATTTATTTCATTCAAATTGTAATTATTATATATATATTTGTAATTATATATATATTGTGTATATATTATTAATTATTATATATATATATAATTAATTTAATATTATATAATTAATTTATAATTAATAATAATATACAATATATATATATATAATTATACAATTATTATTATTATATAAATTAATACAATATATATATTGTATATTATTATTAATTATAAATTAATTATATATATATATGAATAAATGAGAAAGAACGATCGAAATTAATTACACGAAACAATATTGTTGTATTCTTTGTATACAAAATCAAATAAAATTCTCCACGTCGTTGTTCGGTGTTCGGTTATAAAAAATATAAATTATTTCATTCAAATTGTAATATTATATATATATTTGTAATATATATATTGTATATATATTATATATTAATTATATATATAATTAATTTAATATTATATAATTAATTATAATTAATAATAATATACAATATATATATTAATTACAATTATTATTATTATATAAATTAATACAATATATATATTGTATATTATTATTAATTATAAATTAATATATATATATACGAATAAATGAAAGAACGATCGAAATTAATTACACGAAACAATATTGTTGTATTCTTTGTAAACAAAATCAAATAAAATTTTCCACGTCGTTGTTCGGTTATAAAAAAATATATAAATTTATTTCATTCAAATTGTAATTATTATATATATATATATTTGTAATTATATATATTGTATATATATTATATATTAATTATATATATATATAATTAATTTGATATTATATAATTAATTTATAATTAATAATAATATACAATATATATATATATAATTATACAATTATTATTATTATATAAATTAATACAATATATATATGTATATTGTATATTATTATTAATTATATATTATATATATATATACGAATAAATGAAAATAAATTGTACACTTTTAATCGGTCTTCGATATTTAAGCTTTTTACTGAAGTTAATAAAATGATATCTACGTTAACGGAAACCGCGGCAACTGGTTCTTTAGTATCAAAATCGATTATCAGTTTCTAAAAGGGGACGCGCGGCTTCTCCTTTCAAGATGGATGGAAAATTTCTGTTGAAAGGAATACGAAGGAGGAAAGAGGAGGAAGAAAGAAAGAAAGCAAGAAAGGAAGAGTGAGAAAGAGAGGAAAATCGAACGGCTTCAGCATTTAATAAACATTCCGTAAAAGCCGCAATTTCGCCGTAAGCTAAAGGCAAAAGCGTCGAATGAACGAACGAACGAACGAAAGAGGGTAAACGAAGGAAAATGATCAGCCCGAGAGAGGAGGGCACGACAGGGGAGGGGAGAAAAGAAAAGAAAGGAAAAGAAGAAGTGGAGGGTAAGAATTAGGGATGGGATACAAAAGCAATGGCATTTTTTTTCTATGAAAAACCCCAGAGCAGGAAAAACAGCACCACCGGGATCGAAGAAAAGTTTCCAAATCCTTTGGATATTCCAAAAGTATAGCTCTTGCCGCTTGCACGCAGTTGCAACCATGAAATTCGATCGTACTCTCGATGCAAACCACGAGTAATCAACAACCGAGCATTCTACCCTTAGCTACGAAATTAATTAGGAAAACCGTTAATCGTGGACGAGTTTGCTAGTTTCCCTCGTACCTGCGGTTTCAGATCAACGCAAGCCCGAACTCACGTTGCCGATTATGTTCGTCGGCTTTATTAATGAAGCCGATTAAGCTTGGGATATTCAAACCGAGTCCCCCAGGTTTCGCCTTTGCGATAGATGCAGCACGCGATGATGCTGCACGCCACTACCCACTTTTGCCGTTGTTCTTCTTGTTTCTGTTCTATGCCTCGTGAGTTAGTCGAATCCTAACGAGGAATTAAATATTACAAGTTCGAGGAAAAAACGAAATTTTGTCTAATCCGAAAAACATTACGCAACATCACACATGACCAATCGAAATACTCACGACAAAATACCTTTAATCTTGAACACTCGAACGAATATTATTTTTTTCTCTTCTCTCGTCCCCGACTAATTTCGATATTCAACGCGAAACGGAAAAATGAAGAAAAAGAAATGGTAGGAAAAAAAAGTACGAAGCCCCGCGACGATTACTTTGGCGACAGTAAAATCGCAATGCAACGCAACGAGCGATGCGATATTTTAACCCAACCGGGGAGAAGACGTTCTTTGCAGAGTGGTGTGGTGCATCTGTTCCATGGAAAATGCACGGGGCCGAACAGATAGAGATATTCAGAGTCGCGGTCGAGTACATTGCGTCACTATAGGGAACCCCTTCCTCCTTCCCAACCCCTGCGAGGGTGAATTTACATAAGCGGCTTTCCCCGAGGCACAGCTTTTCTCCCGGTTCTAAACAAATATTGACCGGTCTAACCCCGTCTACCTACTCCCAACCTCCTCCTCCTCCTTCTCATACATCCTCAGCTCAGCTCAGTGCCGTCGTCAAGTGGTCCATAGCTGACCAGGCATATTACGCGTAAACGCTTACGAAGGCGAGAAGCGAAGTAAAGAAAAAGGGGAAAATAATCTTCAAGATGGATAAATATACTTTAATACTTTTTACACAAAAGATTTTACGATTATATATATACATATATATATATGTAGGATTCGTGAAAAAATTGGGCCGTAGGACTGACTGGAGGACCGGGATTTGAACCCGGATCATCTTCCTTCCGCTTTCCGGGCGACTGCTCTTTAACCATTGAGCTATCAGGGCCTACCGTCCAATCTTCTCACGAATGCCTATTTAAGTTTGGCTTGGAGGTGCTCGCATCCTACATATATATTTATATATTGCTGATGAAGTCCCAATGAAAGGGACGAAACGTTCAACAAGATCTAAATAAAGTTCAATAAGATTTTTTAACCCTTCCAATCTCCCTGCGACACCTATTTTAATTATTATTATATATTATTATTATAATATAAATATTATATTAATGATATATATATATGTATGTAATATTATAGCACATTAAAATATATTTGATGATTAAAATATTATATATTAAATAATGATTATACACCACCACCATACATATATATTTTTGTTTCAGAACGCAAATTGTTCGTTGGCATGCTATCGAAAAAGTACACGGAAAATGATGTCAGAACCATGTTCAGCGTTTACGGAACAATCGAGGAGTGTTCTGTGTTACGAGACAATTCCGGACAAAGTAAAGGCTGTGCCTTCGTTACTTTCGCTAGTAAACAATACGCTATCAACGCCATTAAGGCCCTTCATCATTCGCAAACGATGGAGGTAAGTGAAGTGGTTGTTGTTCTTCTTATTAAACTTCTCCTCCCTCCTGATCATATTTTTTTTCTTGCCCCCCCCTCCTCCACTCGAATTGACGTCTTTCAAAGAATTAACGAGAATCCGAGCGTGGTAATAACAAGCCAACTTGCTACCAACCTAACAACCCCAACTGCTTTATTTCCTTTCTACATCGTATTTCAAGCATCAAAATACTATAAGCTGTGTTTCGGTTGAAAAAAAAAAAAACAAAAAAAGAACTAGAGTAAATATTTAACGTCGAACGATTTATTATACCAGAATCCTTGTAAATTCCCTATAAATTAAACGACTAACGTCTAAATATTCCAATTTTTATGACCGGCCTCCAACCACCCACCCACCCCTCCTTCTGGTGGTTCTTTAACAAATCAGCAAATTCGAGACGATCCATTTTACGAGCTTAAACAGAATTTAATCTATACGGTTAATATTGAAAGAAAATATATGTAACGTTGGTGGGGGGGTGGCGGTGGGGTGGGGGAAGGTAGCATACAGAAGTTACGTAGATAACTTATGTTAGTATAAAGTGGGTAAGGTTCTAAGACTTAGCAGCTCGTTTCATTCTTTTCACAACGATTCGGCAAGCTTGACGGACATTGGCTCGATGCCATTATCATTCGGAGAGGAACGTCCTCGCATAGTCAACTTGCACACAACCTCCCTGGCTAGTCACCTCTCTCTCACTCTCTCTCTCTCTCTTTTCTCTTCTTCACAGAGTGATATACCGATTTAACTCTCGGGGTAACCAAAACCGTGCTACGGAAAAAAATACGAGGAAAGATCTTCTTCGAAGCAGTCGACACCTTTGCGATTCTAAACTCGCGCCCGTCCTCTGACTTTTCCGGCTTTTCTTTTCTCTTTGTTCCCTAGTGTCAAGTTTTCTTCTTCTTTACCGAGCCTTCTACGACTAGGTTGGATTGATTACACGAGACTACGTCATTCGGTAGACTCGTTCGTTCCTTTTTTTACCATTTCACCTCTTCTAGACAGGTATAAAAGATTATGCCAACTCTACATGTTAATTCGTACTTCTTCTTCGTACCGTGTATACTTTTGTTTTTTTTACCGATCTATTTATTCAATTATATTCTAGGTGTTAAGTGGTATTGAGAAAAAAAAGAAAAAATACAGAAGAAAAAAAGGATTACTCTTTTACATGATCGTCTCCTTGAAGTGAAATAATACACGTTACCTTCGGTCTGTTAGGAAAATAGGTCGTTTCTTTTTTAACGACGTATTTGCTACGAAACGTCATTAGTATTCCATATCGAGAAAAGGGAATAGCAAAACACGTTGTCTCGGAAAACTTTAATGAAACCACATGCATATATGGAATACCTATATCCACAATTTATACGAGATTTCTTCGTACGTAGGTGACCTCGATGTTGAATTAATTAGTAGATTCGGATGGTTTTTTGAATTTTTTATAATAACATTTCCTTTACGGGGCCAATAAGAATCAAATATGTTGGGGACTAGGAGGGGGAGTTATTTTGTCCTTTTTTTTTTTATAAATGCATCCTAAGAAACGTTTGGTTTATTTTTGAACGTATTTCCAGATTATTACCGGTAAGATCGTTAAAGTGTAAAATAATGTCGGATACTTAAAGGAATTGGCTCAGGGCGTTAGGCGAGTAACAGCATTCCCCACGTTACACGGAATTGTTTCGTTAGCCATCGTCTAGTGTGATGCTACTACCGTTACGCCTATGTCACGTGCTATTTCGAATAGTAAAAGGTAGTCGTGCCAAGGCATGCTCTAGCACTAGACGACGGCAATTCCATTTTAATATCATGAATATTTCCAGATCCGAGTTCTTAGAACTTTCCCCCCACCCCTTTAACCTTTTTTTCACCGATCCTCCGATTTAATTCGTCGAATTGATTTTACTTTAAACGAATACGGTTTAATTACATTTCGTTTCATTGATCATTCGAATCACCGAAAATGTAATCCCTTGAAAAAAAAAACCGACAAGTTGTGTCCGAACTTGGACTCGAATCATTGGTTGAGCTCTATCGTCGTTCGTGAAATTGGAAAAAGAAAAAAAAGGGAACAAACAAAATGAAAGAAATAATCATTTTCCTATGAATTTCGTATTCTCTCATAAACCGGTACCCCCCCACCCCCACCACCACCACAACCTTTTTTTTCTTCTATCCGAACGAGCAAGGTTTTCTACTACGTTTTCCGTGTTACAACATTTTCCATGCTAGTTTTTTTTCTTTTTTCTTCTTCTTCTTCAGGGATGCTCATCACCGCTGGTTGTGAAATTCGCTGACACGCAGAAGGAAAAGGATCAAAAAAGAATGCAACAAATTCAAGCGAATCTCTGGAATATCGCGGGAGTCAACATGGCGCCGCATTACCTGACGACGGTCCGTATATCTTTAATATTTTACGATGAACCTTTTTACTTCGAATCAACGATTCCATTTGCATCGAGAAACGAAATAACTCCTTCCATAAATTCGCGATAGCCGAACTAAAAAAACATTCTCACGAAGTTTCGCGAGAGAGTGTGCAGATTTTTATCTTACTTTTTCATCTTACGTGTACGTCAAAACAATCTGCATATGCATCTATGCAGATTGGCAAAGAAAATTATAACGAAACATTTTTATATAAGTTGCTTGCTCGCGTAAACTTTAATAGTAAAAAACAAAAAATCAAACAAACAAAAAAATCATAATAATAATTTACTTTACCTTGATCCTGAGATCGATCGATCGATCAATCGTACGACTATTTATGATTAAAAAAAAAAAGAAAGAAAAAAGGATAAAAAACAAGGACTCTGATACAAACTATAAAACGATCTTAAATCAACGTTTTTTTTGTTTTCTTCTACTCGCGTTTTTCAGAGCGACGCTCATACGTTAGCACCGACGTCGTTGCAATTATTGCAACAGTTGCAAGCGACGACGAGTGCGGCCACCCCGGTAGCTGCAGGCACCGGAGCTAACGCTCTCTCGAGTGTTCAGCATCAGCTGTTGTTGCAGCAGCACCTTGGCCTAGGTGCAGCCACCCCCGCACACGCGGCCCCACCTGCCGTACCAAGTCCACCAGAGATTAGCCCTGCCAATCTCCAGGGTCTGGCAACTTTGGCGTCCCTCGGTAACTCCGCTGGTGAGTATGGTCAGTGTCCAATTATCATTTTATTTGATTATTTGATTATTTTCCCCCGTCGTATTAGCATAATTCAAAATTTCAACGAGATATCTTTCTCTCTCTCTCAGTTATCTCATATCTTATCCTCTCTTTCATAAAATTCCTCTTAACATTCGAATTTTATTACCACTCATCGTAGATATTTCAAACGTCATATGACAACGGTATGCAAAAAATCCAAATGCGGTGTACCTGTCTCTTCGTAATAATAAGATTCAACATTTCATAGTCTTGGGAATCGTGCCAAAGTCTTACTCCTCGACTTGATACGCCACTTAAACGTAATTATTAAAAGTAGTTTGATATAGGTACGTGTTGTTTATCGTGCACCACCACGACGAATACTATTACTACTCTACTGCTGTTTAAAAAAAAACGATGGTCATTCGATGACGTATTCGTTAGAAACGTGGAAAAAAACGTTCTTCTGTTAGTTACGAAACGCAAAACCTTTTGACATTGTACTTACTCGCTTACGTACGCGTGCACTTATACAACGGTTATCGTTTTTTATTTTTTTTTTTTTCCTCGTCGTTTACCTAACATATTTTTTCCCAATTAAATTTTCCATTTTACTTTTTTCTTTTAACTATGATTTATCATTCGCAGATATAACATTTTTACATACGTTATTTTATTTCGTCGAAAATTGAACAGGAATTTAACTGAAAATTTCAGCTAACGCCGGAGTCTCACCGATGAGTATGCAAAATCTTGTCACTTTGGCAGCCATGACTGGCGGAAACGGCAACCTTCAAGTGTCGCCAACGAGTGAGTATACCGCATATTACGTGAGATAGCGTGTGCTTTATTAAAGAATTTTTATTACCCGTTAAAGATAAAAAAAACAAGTAGTTGGATAATGTTATCCATTGTAATTTGTTTTTCCCGTGCAAAGCCAATGATGACTGTATGTATTCTTCTTTAACTCAAATTATAAAAGAAATAAGCGATAGTAACGAAACGTGATAAAAATATGAAACGAATAAAAAATAAAAAAGGAGAATACACACCGTCAGGAAGGGGGGAGGGGGTGTAGTTACGTGCCGAAATAATTATTACGCTTTTTAAAAATGATTTTACACATTTTCTCGATTGCCATTCGCAAGATAAAATAAAAGAAAAGAAAAGAAATGAGTGAAGAAAAAAAAAAATATCGCTTAAACTTCGTTAATCGTTAATGATCGCATGTGCATTATTATAATTCCAGGAGTGAGTAGGTGAAAACTGTATAAGCTTTAATAGGTATGCATGGAAACTCAAAGTTCAAAATGCCGGAGTGTGAGGGAACAGCAAATACCCTTGTAACGTTTATATGTATTAACGTTATACTTTAACCCCCCACCCACCTTCCCCCTATCCCCTTCCCCTCTTCCTCCCACCAAGTATTCGCTTGTTGTATACTTTAGTAGTTAACGTATCTGAATTTGGTGTGCATAGCAATATGTACATATAAATATATACACGTACCAATGTAAATTAACATAAAATCGATGAAAAACATTGATTGATCGGTGTGTTCGATGTTGTAAAAAGAAACAAAAAAAGGAAAAGAAATTTCTAAAAAAAAAAAAAAGTATCCAATCGATCACTCGAACCTAAACAAAATCGTATTTTCCAAGTAGTAGTTGTATTCTCGGATAAATTTTCTTCCCTTTCGTAACTAACGTTGCTTTGCTAATATCGTGAACGTGTTCTGTGTTTCAGCGTTAAGCGGACTGGCGAATTCGACAGCAGGTATGTCGCTATGTACGTGTCCCATTGCCTGGTACAGTATTAACAATTACTAAATTAATTTCGATCATACCAAGGACCCTAACTCGTGCGGCGGTCTGATTTGCCCATTTCGCTTATTTAATAATACATATATACATATATATTATATATGTTATATATACGAACACATACTATAACCCACCCACACACACTTTCCGAATCTAGTATTTCATCTTTGTATTCACGTTTCAATTTCCACGTTGAACTATCTCGTGAATGCGGTGAATATGGGCTTAACGTGAATACGTCGATTATTATTATTATTATTATTATTATTATTATTATTATTATGGACTAGTACAGGATGCCAAACGAATATTTCAATCTAATCGTTTAATGGAAGAAATTGAATTTTCCTAAATTCATGAAAATTATCGATAGCAATGACGACAGGTGGTGTGCGTTTATAGACTACCGAGAAACCGCGAAAACGATTACTGTCGATTGCTGACCGTGTTACCATATTCATTATGACCTCCCAATCATCATTGACCTAATAATCATTCAATATGAATAGCCATTTACTTTGTTTTATAATTGATTTTTAAATAGTATTCCGGTATTAAAAATTCAATCCTATTCTGCTTTTTTTTTCTCTTCTTTTTTTTAATGTATACATAAATATATTATACACACGTACACACACACACACACACATACATACAAATAATTAATCTATCAATTGAAACAAAATCGAAAGTATTTTTAACGATAGACACTTTTTTTTCGTGCTTAGCTGCCCTTCTCGGGAAGACAGGAAGTACAGGTGAGAATTAACGAAAAACGATAAATCTCCTTTCGTTGTTCGTCTATCTACTTCTTCTTCTTCGTTGGTTTGCTCGAATAATCCTTCTTCCTTCATATAATGCATATATTTGCTCGTATTATTACAATACTTCTTAATTTATCCTGTATACTACTATAGAGACCTTTGTCCTCGATTTTAACCCGTTTTTATGCTGTTCTATTTTTTTCTTTTGTGTGCAAATTTATATAATTCTTCCCCCCCCACCCCCCCCCGCACTTCTTATCGCTTTTATTATCTCATCGACAGTGGTATATAATGGCATATTATTACGAATAGAAAAAAAAAAAAAAAACAAATTCATCTTGGCCTAAAAACGAACGTTCAAAAAACAATCGTACGAATTTGTGTAATTTTCAAACAGAATTTTCCAATAATTTGCAATATACCATCATATATCACCTACTTCAAATTGTAATAACAACTTATTAATTTAAAGAATATTTTATATATAAAAATATATATATGATGTTCTCTATACATACAAACACATACATATATATATATATATGATTACATGGTGAATATTTATTCGAAATGTACAGTCACGAACGTATTTAACTTGTACAAGCTTATTGCAATTAACGAATGCTCAACGTACATCGAATTAATAACCCATTGTTCTATGTGTAAAAAAGAAAGCCATAGACCAATAATAATCAAAGTATTTACCATGATCAAAGTAGAAATAGAATGTCGTATGTGTATCATATTTTACGACTAATCCGATACATGTATATAGAGTGTCCCATGAGTATTCGTATTCTGACTGTCAATTTAAAACATTTGATATTTGCTTTTGCATTGCGATGTTTATTAATTTATATTTGAAAGTTGAAAATAATCCTAAAATATGTTTCTATAATATGTAGAAGAAATGAAACTTTGCGTTACAATCAAATATCAATTATTTTATATTTATTTTATTATTATACTTTAATATGATATATAATTATATATTAATTATTATATAATATATAAGTAAATATATTATATTTATTATATATTTAATTTTGATTTATTTCAACTAAAATATGTAGAAGAAATTTTTGAAACTTTACGTTACAATCAAATATCAATTATTTTATATTTATTTTATTATTATACTTTAATATAATATATAAATAAATTTTTTATATTTATTATATATTTAATTTTGATTTATTTCAACTAAAATATATAGAAGAAATTTTTGAAACTTTGCGTTACAATCAAATATCAATTATTTTATATTTATTTTATTATTATACTTTAATGTAATATAAGATAATTATATATTAATTATTATATAATATATAAAATAAATTTTTTATATTTATTATATATTTAATTTTGATTTATTTCAACTAAAATATGTAGAAGAAATTTTTGAAACTTTGCGTTACAATCAAATATCAATTATTTAATATTTATTATTATACTTAATATAAATATAAATAATTTTTATATATTTATTATATATTTAATTTTGATTTATTTCAAAAAAATATAGAGAAGAAATTGTTGAAACTTTGCGTTACAATCAATATCAATATTTTATATTTATTTTATTATTATACTTTAATGTAATATATATAATTATATATATTATTATATAATATATAAAATAAATTTTTTATATTATTATATATTTAATTTTGATTTATTTCAACAAAAATATAGAAGAAATTTTGAAATTTTACGTTACAATCAAATATCAATTATTTTATATTATTATTATACTTTAATATAATATAAATAAATTTTTTATATTTATTATATATTTAATTTGATTTATTTCAACAAAATGTATAGAAGAAATATTTGAAACTTTGCGTTACAATCGAGAATATCAATTATTTTATATTTTTTTATTATACTTTAATATAATATAATTATATATAATATAAAATAAATTTTTTATATTTATTATATATTTAATTTTGATTTATTTCAACTAAAATGTATAGAAGAAATTTTTGAAACTTTGCGTTACAATCAAATATCAATTATTTCTAATTGATAATTGGTCCTGAAAGTACGAATATTCCTGTGCCACTCATTGTATCTATATATACATATATTCACCGAAATAAAATATAATTATCGCTAAAGTTTAACAAAAAGAATTAATTCGTAAAAAGGTTGTCTCGACGTTGACGCATGCAGCATGTTTAGAAACTTTTATATTACATTATCCTCGATTAAAAAGGCCGAGTGATTTGAAAGCACGATTAACATGTTTCTTTTTTTTTCTTTGTGCGAAACAACAAAATGAAAAATAATAAAACATTTGAAATTGATTTTTGAAGGGTCGACCGGTGGGAGTTTGAGTCCTGTGACGTCACTCGCGCTTAATTCCTTGACAGGAGCACCTTTGAACGGTCTACAGGATTCTTTGAGTAACGCTTATTCGAGCTTGCAGCAATACGCAGGTAATTATTTTTAGATTAGTACTAAAAGCGTGTCGTGATAAAAAAAAAAACGACAAAAGAACATTTAACGTGTTGTTAACTACTATACACACACACACACACACATATACATATATACATGTAAATATTATAATTTGCATTGATCGTAAAGGTGTATTTTTTCTAACGAGTTAACTGTGCGCATTAAAGCTCTCATTGGAAAGACGACGGTGACCGTGGAAAAGAAAGAATTGCATAGTGAGTAAAAATTCTAAAAAAGAAAATCTAAAAAGTATAACACGAAAAGTAATTTAAAAGAAAGAAAGAAAAAATTAAAAAAAAATGAAAAAAAAAAAAAAAAAGAAAATACAGAAAGAGTAGAATTGCCCAACGCTTAGCAGTGTAAAACGTGCAGTACACTCCGTCATGCGCTATTCCAGTATTTTTAGCCGTCCATCTGGTTCACTTCCGAGCGAATAAAACGACTCTGTGCCGATGCACCAGGCAGCAGGCAGCAGGCAGGCGCAGGGCCCCGTGTCGTTTATTCGAACGAGTAATCTACATGGACAATTTAGATAAAGCTACACCTAGCTTCAGTACAAAAGAGATTATTGTGTTCGTGAAATAGTCTGTCCGAGTTTCGAGATGTATGCTTCGTCTTTTCAAAAAAAAAAATAAAAAACAAAAAAGAAATAACCAGGAGGAAAAGTTTCGCATGGATGTAATTTTCGTGAATTTGTCTATTTTTTAAGAGGACGAAGCGTATTAGCTCAAAGAAACGTCGGATGAAGAACGTAAAAGTATCCACCTGTCATGTTCTCCACGACTAAGATCGAATACAATGATTATATAGCGATTATCGTATAAAACTCACTATTACATCCGTTTAATGGAATTTTATTATTCCAGGGTTCCCGGCATTCACGGCAGCAGCGGCCGCAGCAGCAGCGGCGGCACAAAATTCGAGTTTCAATGCCGCGGGCAAGCAGATCGAGGGACCCGAAGGTGGTAACCTCTTCATCTACCACCTACCACAGGAATTCAGCGATACCGATCTCGCTTCTACCTTTCTACCTTTCGGCAATGTCATATCCGCCAAAGTTTTCATCGATAAGCAGACGAAATTGAGCAAATGCTTCGGTGAGTTACGAATTCCAACGTAGTTGAGGAGTTCTACTCAAGGAAGGAACAAATTCTCTCTTACCGCTCAAATTCTTTAAATAATAATAATAATAATAATCAAATAATAAAATATAATATCATATATAAAAATAGAACTTGTTGTCAATCTAATCGAATTAATAAATTTTCGTGTAAAAACTTCAGGTTTCGTATCGTACGACAACTCGGCGAGTGCGCAGGCAGCGATCCAGGCGATGAATGGTTTCCAGATCGGCACGAAGCGACTAAAGGTTCAATTAAAACGATCCAAGGATGCTTCTAAGCCGTACTAGTTGACATCATCATCCTCGAACGTTCGTAGGTAGATACCAAGGACACTTGGATGATAATAGTTCTTCTACAGCTTTGTTCTTTTACTATTATCGTTTTTATAGCTCTAAATCTTTGATAGTTTTTCTCTTTTCTTCTATCTCATATAATATCTATCTATATATATAAATATATCTATTAGTTTTTTTCTCGCGCGTGTATTTATTATAAAAATTCTAGTTTAAAATCGTTCAAACAAAAGTTAACAAAAAAAACCACAACAACGTGCGACTACTTCTTACGCGGCATTTTTTCGACTTCTCAGGCAAGACAGGGCCGCCGTTACGATTCGAAGGAGCTATCGGAAAACAGTATTTCTTCCCGTTCGGAAGACGTGCAACCACACGTACGATCCTCTAGTCAAACAGTATTTATAGAAGAAAATCGAACGTTACGATATAACGTACGGTGTCCAAGAAACAACGACTTACCGGCGTCGCTCGGTCGTATCGTTTATTTCACTTATAGATCAAAGCTAGGTTCTCTCCTCCCAACCCTTCTCCATTCCCAAACAAACTACTCAACCCCCTTTCATTCACTACCAAACTACCACCACCAACCACCAATCTCATTCTTCATTCTAACGAAGCTGTGATAATCGAAAAGACTTGTTTTTCTTTGAAGTTAGTTTTTTTTTTTTACTTTTTTTTTTTATGATCGAATAATTATCGTCCTTTTTAAAATGATTTTCTTTCTGTTTACTATCGTATACATGTGTATATATATATATGTATATATATATGCATAAACGTACTAACACGAATTTACGTATAACTTTAGCTTTCTCTATCTTTTATATATATATATTCCGTCCTATTTTATATAATATATATTTTTTATATTTATATCAAGGTGTATTTTAATCGTTTCGTTTCGTTTCGTTTCGTTTCGTAATCATACACACATATGTATACTTACATACATATACCTCTCTATATATATATATATATACGTAAATGGAATTAACATGATACGCGTTTGCTATCGTTCTCAAGACAAAATTTAATAATCCATTTCAAATGTGATTTCGATAATATGAACGATACACCTCAGCAATTATTTAATTAATTATTTAATTAATTAGACGTATACGCGCGTATACATTTTTAATGTAAAAAAAAAAAGAAACAAAGTATAAAATCTTGCTAAAACAAATCACCTACTTTCACGATCACCAATTTATATATTTGTCTCGTAAATTGTACATTTATCGTACCAAAACGGGCTTTCGATGTTTGTTCCTTCGACTTTCGAAGGTACAACGGAAGGTACACTTCTCTTTCCTTTCATTCAAAACTCCCTTACCCGTCCCCCCCCCCTGGCCGCCCTCCACCACCACCTCCTCCTCCTCCACCTCCCTCTTTTCTAAGTTGTGTAATCAAACTCGTTTCGTTGCAAAAGGCTGCCAGTTTAAAGCTTTCTGTGCTAACTCCGTTGCACAAAGTGAAGTTACGTACGTGAAGTTTACTAACAGATACACACACACACACACACATATACGCACACTGACACATTCTACGCAACATATACGGCTTTGTAGACAACTATATACACGAATACATATATACAAACACATATATATGTATATGTATATATATATATATATATACGTATATAGTTTCGCTTTGAAAACTTTCACGCAACGTCGGTAGTAGTAACATTAATTCGTGGAATGAAAAAAAAAAACAAGAAAGAAAAAAAACAAATAGAAACAAAAACAAAAACAAAAATCAAAAAAATCGAGCTCCTATTTAATTTTTTTCTCGTATCTTTTTTTTACTATTATTATTATTATTATTATTAATTTTTTTTTCTCTTCTTCTCGATTCGTCCCATACGCACGTCGTGAACAAATTTTCGTGAACGTTTCTATTTTGGGGTGCACAAAGGATTTCCTCGATGCATACCCCACCCCCCCGCCGCCCGCCCGATCTCTCTCGCCATGATATTATTCACTAAAAATGCATTTAATTATGGTTAATCAATCACGCTACTAGTACGCTTATATTAGTTAGTAAAGACTAACCATTGCCATGTGTTTTCTATATCCCGATTACCGTCACGTGCAATCAAACGAAATTTTATTATCGTCGTCTATCGTTCTCACGCGTTTTAAATGTAAAATACATTGATGTTAAATATGTAAGAACTCGTGCGAGAAGTTTAAAAAAAAAACCATAAATATTTTTTTGCAAATGAGAAGGGAGGATGGTACAACACCCCCCTCCCTATCGCGACCCTTCTATTTCAATCGGAAGTTTATTTCGGTCGCACACTCGTGAGAACTATTGACGAACGTTGCTGTGCTTTAGTCGGTTGAAAAATAATGGGATGAGAAAGAACGAGGCCTCAAATATGTTTGTACATACGTGTGTGTGTGTGTTTGTGTGTTTTTGTACGAAACACGTAACACGTTTTATGATCATTCGATACACGATTTTATACAATATTCGAATAACAACAATAATCGCGATGTCAAAATAAAAAAAAAAAAGAAAAAAAAAAACCAAGCAATTTTGGGTCCTCGATCGTAATTGCATCTCAGATCTGAAATATCGACTATATGACGGTTTTCCGGACGTAGATAATTATACTTGTGTGCACGATGCACGGTGTGTTTTCGTACCTCTTAAAAAAGGCTTCGCAAATGGGCATTTTGTAATCCTAGTGGCTAAGCTAGCCTTTTGGGTTTTTCTCTTGGAAACTATGACGAGAGGAGTAGGAGGAGTAGAAGGAGGAGGATGAGGAGGAGGAGGAGTTAACGAAAGGAAAACTCGAATGGTTTAGCTAGTTGATTAGAGATAGCTTGTGTGCCCTTTTCTATTTTTTCGTCTCTTTTATTGTCTGTGTCTTTTTCTATCTTTCTCTCTCTTTCTTTTCTTTCTATCTCTCTCTCTCTCTTTCTCTTTCGATCAGATTAGAAAGAGAGAGAGAGAGAGAGAAACGATCGAATAGAAGAGAAAGTGTCCGCTTTTGCGTGGCCCAAAAAAGGTACGATTTATCCAGCGTGCATCTAGCATCCAAGGATATATTCTACATATCTGGTGTGTGGTGGTGACTAACCTGTCCGTGTGTTTGTTTGTGTGCCAGCAGGTGGCCTGTGACGTTGTGACCGTGTACTCTCGATCGGAGTCGCCGTGCCATGTCAGTCTCAGTCAGTCAGTCAGTCAATCAGTCAGTCAGTCAGTCAGTCAGTTAATCAGTCAGTTAATCAGTCAGTCAATCAGTCAGTCAGTCAATCAATCAATCGATCGATCAATCGATCGATCGATCGGTCGGTGGGTCGGTCGATCGATGACCAAGTCAGGTCAAAATCAGTCACGACTTCTTGGTCAGTCAGTCAGTCAGTCTCTCGATCGGTCTCTCTGTGTCTGTCGGTGCACTGCCCGTACAAGAAAAAAACAAGGAACGAAACAAAAAAAATACGCAAATCCCGTCTTGTTTCTCTCTCAAGGATTAAACTGGACGCACCAGTGTTCTCGAAGAAAGAAAATTCTTGGCAAATAAGCAAGTTAATTTTTCCTCTAGCACAACGCACTCTTTCCATTCTTATCCTTTAAACTATTGTCCTCTCTTCCCAGAGAAAAAATAAAAAGAAAGAGAAAGAGAGAAAGAGAGAAAGAGAGAGAGAAAATAAAAGGGATAAAATTCAACTGTGTGCCTGCTGCCTGAGAATTTAACGCGTAACGAGAAAGAGAGAGAAAAAGTTGAGAAAAGGGATCATCCTCGTCGTTGATTCGTCGAGAGGTTACTTCCTGACCAGTACAAAGTGTATTCCCTGGGACAAGATAACGAAGAGGAAGTGAGAAGAATTAAGAAATTAGTAAACCACATTCGACCATAAGAAGACGACAGGATTTCTTCAAATAGCAGAGGAACATCGAATTTCGTGAGATAAGAGAGACCGAAACGAAAACCTTCGAGTGTGTCCTAAATATCGGTATAAATAATTCGTCAATATGTTTTATTCGCGTATGTGAAATAAAAAATCCTCACTTCTATTAAAAATGTTTCTTATGTCAAAATTTCTACGTACTTTTGCAAACATTATTATCGTAAAGTGATGAAAAAACCGTGAGGAGATCATCGAGTTGTCGTGACCAAGATAGATTTGGGACAAAAATCTATGTGGACCCCACCCACCCAACCGCCCACCCGCCCGCTGCTACTTGGAAAAGGATAAAATAAATAGAACAAAACAATCGAGAAGAAACGTGAGAATTATAGGGCGCAACTATTTGCGAGGAAAAAAAATTACATTAAATATATATATATATACATATATACATACATATATATATAAATATATGTATATTATTATATGTATATATTAATCGTTGACTGAGATTTATTTTTTATCGGCTCACTGTCGGGGTCGCCGTCTGAGTGTCGAATGCGACTGTTTGTATACATACGTGCCGACAATTTGGACATACTTAGATAGATAATAGATGTGTAAAGAATAAAAAGAAAAAAAAAAAACCAACGCAACTATAAGAAAAATTATAAATTGAAACGGAAAAAAAAAAAAAGGAAGGAGAAAGTAGGTGAGTGAGTGTAAGGGGTAGATCCAATGGAAAAAAAAAAAAAAAAAAAAAAACAGGGGGTAGGGGATGATGAAGATAGAGACCAACATTGAGAACAATGTCGAGTCTTCGTTTTGGATTATTTGATGATGTGCGAGAGAACTTGTTGTTGCGCGTTATGTATTCAAATTTTGTGAATATACCAAAAATCAAGATGACGAAGATGAAGAAGATGAAGAAGATGAAGAAGATGAAGAAAGGAAAGAAAACGTAACGAATGAAAATATGTAACACACGCACACACACACACACATATACACGCTCACACATACTTGAACAATTTTACACGAATTTCACACTCTCACTTACGCATAAATACAAGGCACACACGCATACTCTAAAAGAAGAAAGAAATAATGCGAGAATTGGTAAGTTGTTTGTTGTAAAGCAAAGAAACAGAGATATGTAAGTGACATTTTGTAATTGACTTTGTGATAAGACTGTATCATATTACGTAGGACCGAACTAGGAATCGCTTTTTAATGATAAATAAAAAGCCGTGCAATTAAAAGGGCCTGATAGGGAAAATTCAATAAAACAAAACAAAAATAAATAAAAAAGAAATACGACAGTTAGAGCGAACGAATGGAAAATGAAACAGTGTTTGGGCAATCGAGAATTATCGCAAGTATCGTTCGATTAACATTTTTATCGACTATCGTCACGTTCGAGATCTCCTAACTCGTATTCGAATTTTTAAAAATATTCAGAATTATACCGCTCGCGAAACATTGAACTTCTCGAAATTGAACCCAACATTATAGGCGCATTGTTTGAGACAAATTTAGAATCGTCAACAACAACCATTCGAGAATGTGAGCTGATCGAATTTAAGATTAATTAAAATATCTTTTAAAAATTAAACAAATAAATGTGTGTAAATAAAAAAAAAAGAAGAAGAAAAACAAGACCAAAGGTTAAAATAAATATTTTGTTAAAAAATTCAAAAGGCGCGTCTAATTAAGAGTTAATTAAATTTAAATAAACAAACAAAAAAAGAGATAAATATTCGAAACAATAATTAGTAGACGTTCCTTATTCGATTACGCTCTCGTAACAACAATTCGAAGACGAATAGTATAATCAAGAAAAAAGATATAACAAAATAATGATCGACAGTTAGAAAAATAATGACGATAACGGATTGGCACCACCCTAATCCTCCTCGTTGTTGTTTGTACGACGATATTTCTAAATTCTATGCGCACCATACACTTTTGCGTTTCGTCCCGCCCCCGCCAACATTCAATCTTTTCCCTAACGCGTATTTTACGAATGATCATGTGAATGTTTTAGATGTGCATTTGCGTAAACGCTCGCATATATATATATATATACACGTACAAGAATATTTTTAAAAAACATACACGTACAGATACAATTTATATGCGTCAAACCAAATGAGCGAAGCATCCATAGCGCGTATATATCTACAATTATTTTTTAAGAATATAAAATATAACGAAAGAGTAAGATGACATGCCGAACATCACAGAGAGCGAGAGAGAGAGAGAGACAACGCAAATGTTTAACATAAAACAATAAAGAAATAAAATGAAAATAATAAGATATAAAATTATTATCAAGCGCTGTGTGATGCTTCGCGTTAAGTTACCAAAGAGGTGTCTTTAATTAATCAATGTACTTATGCCAAGGCTAACGACTAATCTACACGTTGATCGACATGACTAACACAAAGTGAGAAAACAAAAATCGAGCACGCGTCGTCTTGTTTGTAATATCTCACCTCCTCACTTTTACAACTTACACATCTACACGAAAAACAATACTAAGGATACACCTACTATTACACGACAACTAAACTAGAGCCTAGTCAAAAAAGTATCGTTTGCGGTCGTTAATATCGCCTGTTATAACACACACACACACATATATACATATATGTGTGTGTGTCATCATAATGAAAATCCTGGCACAAGCGTTTTTATTAATGTCCGTGCTAATAATGTTTCTTCGGATCACTATTATCGTTATGTCCATTTTTACCGCGCTGCTGATTAACGTTGTTATTATTATTATTATTATTATTATTATTATTATTATTAATTATATAATTAATTAATTGATTAATTAATTAATTATTATTATTACTAGATATATATATAATATTTTATTTTACCATTATTATTATTATTATTATTATTATTATTATTATCATTATTATTATTATTATTATTATTATTATTGTATTATCATTAATCGCTACGAGAGGATTATTTGATTATTATCGATATATTGTAAGTAACTACAATCATTTATTATCCCACGTATATGTATTATCGACACTGAAAGTTGAAACGATGATAAGCAATTATCTTGGTCTCTTTGTGTGTCGCACACGTCGTACCTTAGTTTAATTAATTTCACTTAATTAATATTTGGCAGTCGGCACATGTTCACGACGCATATCAGGCAGGTACTTCTAACGTATAGAAATGCGTATTCGCAAAAAAGGAAGAATTCCGCTAGAATTGACTATGTTATTTTAAAAAAAAAAAAAAGAAAAGAAAGAAAGAGAAAGAAAACAAATGAGAAGAAAATAGCGAAGAAAATGCGAAGAAGAAGAAGAAGATGAAGAAGAAGAAGAAGAAGAAGAAGTGTTTTATTGTGTTTTAAAAAACACAATCCAAGCGATTAATAGCTTGTATTAATAATTAATGGCGTATTTTCATTTAGCGAGCGGGACTTACATATAAAAAGCAACAACGATTTTTACCGAAACGAATCAAAATGAATTATTATCGTAAGCGTTTACTTTATCAATGTACTTAATTAAACGTTCGAATGTCCGAGTTCTCGACGCACTGTTTTTGTTTTTTTATTTTTATTTTTCTTTTTTTTTTCTTATTTAGATTAATATTATAATTTACAAAAAAAAAGAAATCTTAGCAATTAGAAAAATAATTTTAAACGGCCGGTATTAGAAATATCTGTAGCTAGTTTTTTTTTTTCGTTATCTATCGTGTTATACAAACAACAATTTCATTATTAATCGTACGGCGTTCGCGAGTTTAATGATAAAAAAAGAAAAAAAAGGAAAGAAAAGAAAAGAAAGGAAGAAAGATAAACAAATTATAAATAGAGAACGAGGACAAAGCGCAATTTTCGTTAGGCTCGTCAGATGAAAATGAAAAATTATAGAGAAATTCTTAACGATCATCATTATCGTCATCATCATCATCGGTAAATTCTGTCGAAGTTATGCGAAATATCGTTACTTATACACAGCTTTTTTTTTATCATGGCACATACACGAGCAATTGGCCTTATAATTAATTAACCGCTGTTATTAGTACATATTATTATTATTATTATTATTATAATTATTATCATTACTATTATTACTATTAATTATTATTAATTAATTATTATTATTATTATTATTATTAGGCAACTTTACACACAAACACACAACAATCATATATATGGCATAACGTTAATTTTTTTTTTTTTTGAAAACTAGAGTTATTACCTCCTATAACACACTATCGTTACCGATGAGTATACCTCGTCTTTACAACCACTACCCCCCCACTCCCACCCCCCGGTTATAACAATTTTGTTGTATTACTTTATATCACGCATGCGTCCTTTGAAATATTTTTTTGTTTTCTTTTTTCTGGCCCCCCTCTTTATCTCGTTTATTTTCTTTTTTCTTTTTCTATTTTTGTTTTGCATTTTCCGCTAACAGAATTCGTTCGGTTTTGTTTATTTTATTTTATTTTATTTTATTTTATTTTTATTTTATTTATTTTTATTTTTTCCGTATTATTTTTCTTTTCTTCCTTCCTTTTTCTTTCTTAAGGTTCCGTTCGTGTCCCATGCCACGTGTGTTTATTTACTTTATTATTTTTCGGTGCTCAAATTACATGTACATTTAATTGCGTGTACTTTATTTCCTTAATTTTTTTTTTTTTTTTTTAAATGCAATCCGTATTATACTAATTGTGAGACGAATCGCGAAGCAAGCAAGCAAGGTGCTTGTTTGCTTGTTTGCTTGCTTCGTGAAACAAAAAAGAAAAAAAAAGAAAAAGAATTAGAATTCGATCGAATGAATTAAAAAAAAAAAAAAATATAAACTTGCAGAATTTGTTTACGTGATACGTATGCATGTATAAGTATATTCCTATCTCTTCGTAAATTACTTTGATGCGAACATTTTAAGGGAGAAGAAGAAGAAGAAGAAGAAAAAGAAGAAGAAGAAGAAGAAATAGAAGAAATAGAAGAAAAATATGTCATTTGAATAGAAAAATTTTTTATAAGCGTACAAATCGGTCCCAACGTTTTTGTTTCTTTTAAGAGTTTATTGTTTTGCATGCAAAAGCGCGCCTTAACCGAACGTTCGTATCGAAGTAATTTGTGGGTTTTTTTCTTTTCTTTTTCTCGATATTGTGGCATTCACAAAAAAAAAAAAAAACCATACAACAAAACAAAACAAAACAAAACAAAATTTTATGCAGATCGATCGATTATGTTTCTCATCGTCTCAACCCTCTATTATTATTATTATTATTATTATTATTATTATTATTATTATTTCAAACGAGATTTTAGCGTTACTACTACTCTCGCTGTAAAATGAAATTAAAATTCAAATATCATTCTAGGGAGAATTATTTCATCGTAATTTGCAAATAAATAAGTATTCATTTTGGAATTCGTGCAATGACGTTGGTTTCGTTCGTAATTATGTTATTTCGTTATGCGTTGCATTTGTGTTTCGAAACGGGGGTATAGAGGAGACTGAGATAGATTATAAATAAAATAAAAAAGAATAAAACACCAGCACGAAAAAGAATCGATCGATCGATCTGCATAATTCGCTTCGTGCGTGTCGTATGATATATTTCACGTGCGTATGTGTATATGTTTGTGTATACACACTTGATGTGTGCGTATATATATATATCAAAGATGTGGGTATTAATTCTGTTTCCTTTTTTTTTTATATATATATATATTTTTTTTATATGTATGCGCGTATTTACATATGCGGATAGGATAAATGTACACACATTTTCACATGCGCAAATCCGTACGTTTTTTTATTATGTTCCGACATTCACGCGATATATATACACATATATATATATCTTTCATCCTTAATTTTATTATTTCGTTTCTTTGCCAACAAACGCAAGAGAAAAAAGTGTCAGGCAAACAAAAAGAAAAAGAAAAAGAAAGAAAAAAATATATGAGTAAGAGTATCATTTTCGAATATTGTCGTACTTTAATTTCTTTGATTTCTTTTTCCAGTCGGACACACTGCGCGATTAGCATGTGGCATATGTTGAAATAACAATATATATATATTTATTTTGTTGGTTTAATTTTTATTCGCTTTATTGCCAAGCCCCTCATCCTCCCACCACCCCCACCCTCAGCTCCCTCGCCATCCTTAAAATTCTCGTGTTTGGCTGTATCATCATCGGCATAGAAAATATCGTTTAGGCTTCTTTTTCGATATGCTAACTTTTGTTAACTACTCACCTTATTATTCGCAATATTTAATTGCATATTCGTACAAACCAAATTTCACACAATTGTTTTCCCTTGATCGCAAATTATTTACGTTAAGAAAAAAAAAGATAAAAAAAAAAGAAAAAACAAGAAAATACGAAATCATTGTTTATTGTTTCCTTGTCATCGTTTTACAAACGTATAAAAATTGTGCAGACACCCCTTCGTTGAATTCATTTTCGATTACACAAAGGGAACAGCAAAATAATTTTCCTTTTGGTTTTTTTTATCCACAAACGCATTCACATTTTTCTATTATTTTGTGCATTTCACCTTTATTATTATTATTCGTGTATAACGCCAAAAGTATCTCTAACTGTAATAAGTATTTGAAATAATGCTCTTGCATATCCATCGCGCATGATATGCAGGTTAATGTACATACAAAATGAAAGAAAGAAAGAAAGGAAACAAAAAGGAAGAAACAAAAAAAACGAGGAGGAGAAACGAAGAGCAAACAACGCTGTGCGTTTTGGCGTTATCGACAACAAAATAATACATATATATATTATAAAAAAAAAAGAAATAAAATGCGCGAATGGAAACAAAAGTACGAAAAGAGGAAGGAAGATTTTTGAAAAAAAAAAAAAAAAAAAAAAAAAAAACAACACTCTATGGGGGAAAGAAAAAAAATAATTTGGAATGTATTTAACGTGTGTAATGCATAAATACTTTCTTATGAATAATAGTATAATTACAAATTTCTCTTCGTAAGAAAAAAAACAAAAAGAAAAAAAAAAAAAGAAGAAAAAAAAAGAAAAACCAAGAATGTTCGAAAAAGAACATAAAACGGGTGCATATTTCGGGATACCACATGCAACCACCTTTCAGAGACGATAATTATTGATTTTCTAAAATCACGAACTTAGAATTTTGATACATTGTATACATTTTGTATATAGAAGAAGAAATAATATGCTATGTACGTTCGATCGCTAATCTCTCTCCAATATGAATGTTAATTGTATTACTAATTTCACTCATTCTCTTTACAACACTGTGAGATACCTAAATTTCACCGAAAAAAAACCCGCCCCCAGCCCCCGGCCCCCGGCCCCCTTCCACCCTTCCCCCCTCTCATCGAGACGCGTCTACGCAAAATCGTATCTAGGGTTGTGTATGTGACTATGTATGTATGTATGTATGTACATACGTTTAAATGTACGTCGATTCATATTCGAGGATGTACCTAAAAGGCCAAATTTGAAAACAAGAGAGAAAAACAGAAAAAAAAAAAGAAATAGAAACCAGGAAAAAAATGACACTTCATCGATGTAAATTTGGAAAAAAGTGAGAAAAATGCACCTACTATTACATCATTTTACTAGGCTCGTATTCTTATCGCTTATTTCGTATTAAAACGTGCACCGTGTTACACGTAGGATTTCATGAGGATAAAAAAAAAAAACAATCGTAGATCTGAAATAATTGTTCTCTTGCTTGGATTCGTGTAAACTGATCCGATTTATACGATTAAAGGGATAAGAATGCGAATCTTTTGAAAAAAAGAAAAACGAAAAATAAAAAAAAAATTCACAAAAAAAAAAAAATACAGAAAAGAAAAATTATCTACGAGCGTATTATAGTTCTTAAGAACACTCATTCGCAAAATGTGCGTCTTAAACTCTAAAAAAAATGTGATTTATCATTCACCTTTAGGATTATTACAAAAAAAAAATGTACAGAATATGCACAAGGAACTTATAACAATCACATGGATAAAGAAGAAGAAGAAGAAGAAGAAGAAGAAAATGATGAAGAAAAAGAAGAAGAAGAAGTCATAGGTACACTGTGTACATAATGTCATATTTAGTCGATAAGAATATTTTTTGTACGTAGTCAATTTAGAGAGTAAAAGTTCTATCGCTGCATCGCGCCAACCAACAACATTTTTTTTGTTTTGTTTCCTTTATTAATCGTCAACGACTATTCGAGAGTATGATAAGAATGATAAATATTAATGCGAAAATTATTCTATACAATGTGGAACGAGTTCTAACAATGTTTTATTAAAAACGACGACAATTTCGTATTTCCTCCTTCTCCTCCTAAAAAAAAAATCTCCATTATCACCGGATCGATTAAATTTTATTCTATTCTATTCTATTCTATTCGATTGATTTTTTACGAGCTTGCAAATCTGATAAGAAAGATTATTATCATTATTATGACGATTTATTTCTTATTGAATTTCTAACGAATGCTAAACTATCGTATTACGTTTAATTTTTTTTTTTTTCGTCTTCGTCAAAATCTAAGAAAGAAAATTTCGAACAAAAAAAAAATAAGTAAACGTTTCTATCGGAAAATAATTATTGTTTTAATTTCGGTGATCGATGGTAGTATGCACGTACAATCGTAAAATCTATAAACGACTTTAAATATCATCACTATGATTGGTCTAAATCCAACTCTACGCGATATTCTATGGTCAAAAGGGGCGATTACCTGGAGCCCCCCCCCCACTCAATGTCGTACATGTAATTTTATTTTACTTTTAATAAAATGATATATCTACAATTATTATTATTATTATTATTATTATGATTATTATTCAGCTTTATACATAGGTAAGAAATAAATCAAAAGCGTGGGATTTCCCATAGAAGAAAAATTCAACGCTCTATATACGGGCAGGGGGGGCCCCCCAGGCAAATTTCAATATCGACCATATTTTTTCGTTCAAATATTGCACTTCGCGATTTAATCGATCAACGATGCGAAAAAAGAAAAATACAATTGGCAAAGAGTGATAAAAATTGGACAAAAAAATAATCTATAAGACCGAGTAAATTTATATATTTATTTATACGAATAAAATAACATTCAATCTTGACGTCACTTTTCGAAATACGTTTGTTTCTTTTTTTTTGTTAAAAAAATGGACGCGAGATTAATACTGTGCGATTGAGGAGATCTAACGCGCAAACATTAACCAAAGGAAAAAAAAGTATGTGAATTGTTAGTTGCGGTAATCTTCATTATAAATGAAAAAATCATTAAGTTTAAAAGACGAATCGTTCATTAAAAAAAAAAAAGAAAATAATAAAAAACTAATCTCTCTTGTAAATATTGCTCGTACATCGAACTGTTCTTGTAAATACGGATTTCATTGTATGATGTATGATGATAAATAATGAATTTTCAACGGACCATATCATAGCGTTTGCTATATATAATATACACAGAAAATAATTGTAACATTTTATTTTCATTTCTTTGACTCTATTTCTTCGTCGTTCTATACTCGTCTACTTCAATTCAAAAAAAAAAAAAAAAAGTGACCATAGTCGAACACATAGAAAAACAAGAAAAGAAAAAAAAAGAAAAAGAAAATACAAAAAAGTAAAGCTTCAACAATGAAGATATAAAAATCTTATCGAAGAGAAGGAAGAATAATATCTTCGTTTGGTGTTTCGATAATCTTGAATGTAATAACGAGGTGTAAAGGTTAATGATCAAAAACGATCATCGGGCCACTCCTCAATCGATATATGTAGATGGTTTACGCGATTTCTAGGATACATAGCTTACATATATCGAAAGAAGCTACGAATCATGATGTCTCTTAAGTATAATAATATCGATCTAGATTTTATATAACGCGTACGAAAGAGAATCTGAAAGAAAGAACGCGAGATAGTAAGAGTGAGTGATATTGAAAGAAAGCGAGAGAGAGAGAGAGAGAGAAAGCATGCGAGTGCGCGTTGCAAAATACACGTTCGGCAGATTAATAAATCGTATTTTCGAGATATATTTTGTTCGTCAAATTATTCATCCCAACATCATGCTCCTTTAAATTCCTTTTTTTTTTTTTATAAAGTACCAACAAATTTATCTTTTAATATTTCTCTTTAATCTAAATTTATCCTTTTTTGAATTTACTCTTATTGAATAAAAAAGAAAAAGAAAATTAGAAAAAGTCCAATATATTTCTTTTTATTTTCTAGAACGAGACACAAGACGTATAGTACGTCAGAATGTGAAAGAGAAAATAGTATAAAATCTATAAAAAAAATCGACAATTGAAAAAGTTAAAGGAATTCATTAATGTAAAAGAAATTTAAAAAGATGATGTTAGATAAAAGAATGATGTTAATTTTTTCTTAAATATCACGAGCCGATTATTTGAATTTTCTTTTATTAGATCCGTAGTTAGGATCGCATAACGCATTCAAATGAATTAAATTCGCGCCATTGATTCAAGCAATCATCTTTTAGGGCCAATGCGCAAGAAGCCTTCTCATTGGTTGATATTAGTACACGTTCAGCCAATCTCAACGAATAAATAAAAAATAATATAATCGATTAGTATATGTCACGGAAATATTTAAATAATTATTTCATATCTTTATCGAAATAATTTTTTAATAAATTTAGATATAAAAATATTTAATTTTCTTTTGTTTTAAGCCGAATGATTTCAACTAAATAAATGTTTAGTATCGTTCACAGAATCTAACCTCTAATTTGTCAAAACAAACAAATTTATTTGCTTGAATTAATTATTGTTAAATTATTTTAATATATTTAAAATGTCTCAAGTTTATGACAATTATTACAATGACTATCATAAGAATAATGAAATGCAACAAAATTTGAAGTACAAAAAGAAATATAGAAAATTAAAAAGAATAGTGAAGGATACAGTTTTTGTAAGTTGAGATTCTATTTGTTACATAAACATTATGCTTGACAGATATTTTCTTTTCTTTTTGTATATATCTGTTATACATAAACGATTATTCTTAATTTATTTATTAGTAGAAAAAACATCTATGTTAACTCATGATTTTAGGAAAATGCAGCGTTATGCGATCAAGTGGCACAGATGCAGGAAAATCTAATGCTTATGAAAGAAGAGAGACTTTTTCTCCTACGCAAATTATGTCAACAACAAGGAGAAATAGACCCAGGTACAATGATGGCACGATCTCAATCAAATAATCTTAATCCCCCTTCTTTCAATTCAGAATGTTCTACGCCTAAGAAGACGGTAAAGAAGAGAATCTCTATGGATGCATCGGGTATAAGACCGTCAATGTAGATTATGGTCTTATTATTTGTTCAAATATAATGTTAATATAATATTTTATTTACAGAAACTAAAGTCAAGCCTAAACGATATAATAAAACAGCAAGAAGAGCAGTTAATTTAATACCTTTAGATGTAAACGGAAGGCCTATATTTCCTATTTCATTAGGCGATCTTACAGTATATTCTCTCGGTGAGATTGTTACGGATAGAATTGCATATCATACAGAAGACCTTATTTTTCCAGTTGGATATTGTAGTACAAGAATATATGCTAGTTTACGCGATGTAAGAGCGAAAAGTTTATACACTTGCAAGATTTTGGATGGAGGATTAAAACCTAGGTAACAACTCACATTCAATCTATACAATATTCTATTCCACGATATAAAAAAGTAACTTATTTAATTGACTTTTGTATTTAATAGATTTGAAATAGTCTCCGACAATGATCTTGACCAAGCACTAGTGGGATCTACTCCGGATGAATGTCATTCAAGATTATTAATAGCCATTAGTCCTGCCCTTCGCTCTATAACACCAAGAGGTGCTGATTTCTTTGGTGTTTCTCATCCTACCATTCAAAACCTTATACAAAGTTCTCCGGGAACCCGTAAACTTATAACATATAAACAACAACGTTTTGAAGTATGTAAATCATAATTATAAGCAAGTATGAAAATTATATAAGATTTTTATTAAACTTGTTATTTTTAAATTTTTCTAGGTAGGTAAAAATCATGTTATGGAAAGAGGTACTAGTCCTATGATAGAAGAAGAGGTAGATCCAGGATTAGGATTCTCAGCTCTTCATAAACAATACGCACTATCAAATTCTTACAGAATTAAAGAAGAACCTTCGGAACACGAACTTTTAGCTCTACAAGATTTACTCTCATGAGATTCACTCTCATTCTAAAACAAAACTAATTCATTTTAATCATTCATTTGATAATTCTGTATATTTTTATTTACTTTAAAATTGAAACCCACAAAATTATAAATATTATTTTCCTGGACAAATATCTTTTTATATTGTGTAACAAAATTTAACTGCATAAAATACTAGAAAGATGTATTATTATATTTAATCTGTATAATATTCTATATTGTAAATTCTGTATATTCTTATATCTTTGATTCATAATAAAAACTATTCTCTATCTAAAATAATTATTGCAATTATTAAACGAACAATTATTTAATAATCAAAAATATAAACGTAATTAAATACATATAAAACCGTGCAATAATTGAGATTGTAGAATTGAAAAACATCTTTAAAATTTATGGTACATTGCACAAATATTTTTTAATAAAGTGTGCACCTTCAGAAATGCATATATATAGATATATTTTAAACAGTAGCAGTTATTTATGGCACTCGAAGATGATCAAAAATGATTCAAGATTAATCCAACGATGATCACCTGTAACAAAAAGAAAAATATATTAATCATCTATACTTGCAATAACAACAAAACATTATTGACGAGCAATGTAATAATAAAATAAAATACAAAATATGAAACTAGAGAGCCATTCTCTAAAAGTTCGAACATATTGTTGAACTTTTGAAAATAACTCAATAGTTATGTAGTTGCCCTCTCGTGCCACAATTAAGTGGGGGGCCTCTTCGGCATTTTGCCTCTTCTTTCTTCCCTGAAACTCCATTTGGACATTTCTTACGTGCGAGCAAGATAAGAGTCTCTGATAAAATATATCCATCATTCAAGAAATATACTATCAGAATATGTGGTATTCTAATTCTCAATTATTACAAAATTAAGTTACGTTTCCCGTTCACTTTTCTAGATCGTGGACCATCAATGAACTTAAAGTTCATTGACCATACACGAACACATTTAATTAATTGTCCAAGCGGATAAAAATTTCCATCGATGACCTAATAACACTTCGCACTTTTAATGTCAAATAATAAAATCGAATTGAAATAAATAATGCAAAATAAATGTAATGCATTCGTTTGCAATATTTTTATTTCATTTATTCGTTATATTGAACTATATCAAATATTTTCATTACAAGATAAAATCGCGATTGTGCGTAGTGCTAATCCTGAAATACTTAAAACTAAGTATCAAATTCATCAAAGGCTTTGCCGATTTGATTCGACTCTATCTCATTCGAGATAGAATCGAACAAGAAATGAATCTTTCAAATGGTTGCAAATGCCTATGAATTATAACACATAATAAAGATTACAGAACAGTTACAAAATAAATTTACAATGCAAGGATAATAGAATGAGATGATCAAATTTTGTAACAATTCTGTATAAGCCAGGAGGCGGAATTTCCACTCCGGAGTGAAAGTAAGCGTAGTGCCTTTCCTGGATCCTACCTACTTAAAATTAAAGTTTTCACATTCGCTCAGAGAAGTATGTTACCTGCCCGCCAATTACCCGTATTTAAAAAGAACAAACATACATGCATACCCACCCACTCACTCCACGATTCTCTCACATACCACCAGGGTGCAAAAGCCTAAACTAGAGAGCATGCCCCGGGGCACCTCCGACACCCTAGTTCAAACGCGTGTTTTCTAAACTTATGGGGGTACGTACCAAATGCTGTAATCGTCTGCCAAGGCTAGTGATTATTGCATAAAAAACTACAGCAAAAATACAAGTATACACTAGTATATATGCATACTAGTTATATACGAGTATATCATAGTTTCCACAAATAAATGCGGTAACTCTACTATGCAAAACGATTGTTAAAAAAAAAAATTTCGTATCGTACGCGTTACTCTACAAGTTATTTTTATTCAATAACTTTAAAAAATAATAAGCTCGGTATTACGTGTCACGAACGATGTACAATGCACACACCTAACACGCACACACAGGTGTAATGTACATCGTGCAACCACTAGCACAATAACAGCCGCCAATATGGGGAAAAATTAAAACTAAACCCATACTAACCGTTTCTCACCCATACGTGTAGCACCTGGGCACACGCATAGATGAGAACGCAGAAAGTACAGGGGGGAGAAACGGGAGATTAGTATATTAGAAGCTGAAAATCCTGATCTAAAAAACATGATTAAGACATAAATACATAAACATATTTTTATATAAATTTATCTAAGCGGACTAAAGACTCTACAAGTTATTTAAAAAATAATGACTTTTAATATATTTTACTATATTTTAATATCTTTTATTATCTTTGAATATATTTTCAAAACCTCGGACGATTCTTTTCATTAAGTTGGCTGTTCTAATAAAAGAACTGGGCTTTGAGCCACCACTTAATTGCTAGAATCTATCCGTCGCGAATAAGTTTGTCTTCTTGCTCATTTATTTATAATATCGAAGTATCGATTTATTAAAATTAATCGCAATTAAATAAGTTAAGCACGAAGCAATGAATGTAAGAAAAATTTACATGATTTTTTAGAAGAAATCGAATAAATTAATACTACTAATAACTCGAGCAAAACACGAAATATAAATGAAAGTGCATTCATCAATTACACTGTTAATTAAACGAATTTAACCGATGATACAAGAAGACCTATCCTGAACTAATAAAATATACAAAAAAATATACAATTTTCATGAGTTATTCCTATAAAAAGAATTACTCATGTGCTCGTCAATAATTTTTGGAAATAATTACAACCGGTAGCTCGTGCCGATTAGGACCTTTCATCCTCGACATGATTGAGCACCGGAGGGACTTTAAATTTCTTGACTCACTCGTTACCAACCGTTATATCACATATATGTGGCATTTTAAAATTAAAATAACGCATATATGAAATATGAACAGTTAGCATTAGAAGTTCTACGGTGGCTCCAAAACACTCCTACTTCGTAGCAAGTATTGCAGCATGACGATTGAAGAATTTCTGGATTTGCTATTGAAGAAGATCCATGGTAGATCCATCGAAGAATTCATTCCACATCTTTGAATAGGAAGACAATCCGTAGTCATATCTGTAAAATAAAAAAAACAAAACGATAAGTTATCTATAATATGATTAAAAATCATATAGAATAATATCGAATAAAATGTAAATAAAAATGAATACTTACAATGCATTTCAATGGGACGAAGCTCAATTGCATCATGGTGATGCACCTCGCGTGAATCTAATAACGCGGTAAACGAATATAAGAAACTATAAATGAGTTTCTTATCACGAAACCGAAATTTTATTATACGGCGAACAACACTGATTCTAATTCGCGTTTGATTTTAATTTATTATGCGCCCGATCACTGATTCTACAACTACTTACAAAGACTGCTTTGCACACAGTCAATGCAAGTACAAAAATCTTCATTGATGCACTGACTTTAATACGCGAACAGTCTGTGCGACTGTTTAAAGATAAAAATACAACTTTACTCGAACAAACTCTAATGTAATTACTGCTTTGGTCGCAGTTAATTTAATATATAAATTGCAAAAATAGTTCACGAACGCGACAGAATTAAAATTAACGAACGAACGTGCTTCTAATCCGTGATTTTAATTACATTTAAACGATACCAACACTCCCGTATATTGCTTCGCGCACGATTGCAATCTGAAACAGAAATAAAAAACAATACTATTAATATCATTACTATTATTGAAAACAATTAAAATTTTTGTAGAATTTTTAAATACAAAAATATACTCACTTCGAATCTTCATTGATGAATGCACGATGGGTCTCCTACCCTTAGGATGACGATGAGAAACACTGATTCTACAACTGCATTGGATGCAATCAATTCAATTAAAAGAATTTAAAAATGAATTTAAAATTATAATAAATAATATTATAAATTTAAATAAACACTGCTTTTACACTGCACTATTCCAACGATGATCTGAAACAGAAATAAAAACAAAATTATAAATATCATTGTTGTAAGAAAAAATTATTATAATTATTGAGAACGTGTTTAAAATAAAAATTGACTTACGTTTATTCTTCATTGATGAATGCACGATGGGTATCCTACCCTTAGGATGACGTTGAGCACACGTTTAAACCGAATAAAAGAAACTTACGGAGTTTCTTTACCCGAAAAAACGAAACTTTTACATACGGCGAACAACACTGATTCTACTTTCCGATTCTTTTATATTTTATTTTATCGATGCAACACACGATTACTTCATTGCCTACACGCACGATTGCAATGATGTTCTGAAACAGAAAAAGAGAAAGAACAATTAATATCATCGTTATAATAAAAAACTATTAAAGTTATCATAGAAACGTTTGATAGGAAAATATACTTACTTTTAGTCTTCATTGATGATTGCAGGATGGGTATCCTACCCTTAGGATGACGATGAATAAAATAAAATAAAAGAAAAAATCTGAGAAGCTGAAACATACTAAAAAGATTATAGTACAAGATTCCCTGTCAATCATTTCTGAAGGCAGAACACACATTAAAAGATGTTTTATCATAAAGAATCAACGTTAAATATAAAAAGAAAATGTAATTATTTATGAGGATTGAATTAATTAAAAGTATAAGTTATAAAATATTTGTGTAGAATGTACCAAAGTATGCAACTATTTGCTTGATAGTACTCGCTTTGCATTTCAATATGCAAATTAAGTCTCACTACTTTTATGTAATTGTATAAAAAGTATATAAAGTTTGTAAAAAAGCTTAAAAGTTAATTAAAAAGCTTTGAAATTGTCTAAATAAACAATAATTGAATCAGCAAAGTGAATAAAGAGTAACCTAAAAAACAAACCGTTTGTTATACCGTTCTATGTAATAAAAAACTCTTAAAAGTATTTAAATTTACGCGATAACGTTATAAATTAAATTATTCAATAGTTTAATACGTCATCACTGTTACCGGTCTTAACTTCTCGAAGGACGGGAGAAGAATGAGCATAGCTTTCTCTCTCTCTCTTTGTTTACCTTTGAAAGTAACGTATTTCGACTGTTATTGTTGTTATCTCATTGATCGCTCGAGCATTGATGAAAATCACAGAGACGTGTAAATACGAGTATACGTGTTTTGTTTTCTTATTCTCTTTCTCTCTCTCTCTCTCTCTTTCTTTTTCTCCTTCTTCTCCCTCTTTCACATTCTTGCTTTTTTTCTCACATTCTTTGTATTACACTTCTCTACGTTATAAATAAAAGAGATGGACTAACCTCGGTAAATATGAAGGAAATAAAAAAGTAAACACGACTGTTAGACTGAGTATATATATTCCTGTTGGACTCTCCCAATGCACGGAAATCTAAAAAAGAAAAAAAGATTACATTAGTATAATATAAAGAAAATAAAATATATGAGTGTAGTGTACGAGTACCAATACTTATGTATATATACCTGTATGCATGTGTGTATGTGATAAAAATCAAATTTAGCACGAAATACGATCTTTGAGATATAATTATGAAAAATGATTAATTAGAGCATCATTAGAGATGGTAGTAATTATCGATACCATGAAAAAGCTGGAAATTAGAAAAAAATATTATTAATTAACATTGGTGAAATTGGCGGGACGCGGAGATATATCGATGTTATATTCTCACAGATATCTATCGAACTTTTCAATATTTCGTTTTGAAAACACTCACGTATAAAAATCTTGTTTGTTGCTATCGTTTGATACCTATATAATAAAAAATACGTTACAAAATATTTTTTAATTACCTGAGATTAATGAGACGACGAAATATCCGTGCGATCTCCTGCACCGACGCCGTGGAAAAGAAAGAAAGAAAATTAGCAAAGAGCCCTGATTGGCTGATAATTATTTCGGCTGATTAGCTGATTGGCTGATAATTATTAACACGTTAAGTAACCAATTAAAAATTCCGAGTAACCAATAGAAATGTATTTCACGCATGTAAGCTTGCCCCGTCACACGTACTTGCTGTAGCTCGCCTTTCTTCATGACCACGCTAGTCAAGCTTGATATTATAATTTATTTATTAAATAAATAAAAAATTTATTCTATTTTTCTATTTAAGGTACACGTATCTTGTTAATATTTAAAAAATAACGAAAAGAATAAAGATAATATGCACTATAAATCTTATCATACCGCACAGAAAAACATACATAATTTATTTATTAAATAAATCAAAAATCCATTTTATTATTAATTACAATTATCCAATTTATAATTATTATTATCCAATTTATTATTCCATTAGGTGTATATATGTTCTTTGTTAATATTTAAAAAATAACGAGTAAAATAAAGACAATATAGATTAAAAACTTTATCACATCGCAACGTTCTGATTTAAAATTCTGAAGCAGCCATGATGTCAACTCAGATGTCGCTTCGTTTCTTTGCGGCTACGTCACAGCGACGACCACCATTTTTTATACCTGTCATCTCGTTTAACTTAGGTAATTGAAAAGTATTTTACACCTTCCTATTATATATCAAACGATAGCTACACACAAGATTTTCATATGTGAGTGTTTTCAAAACGAAATATTGAAAAGTTCGATAGATATCTGTGAGAATGTAACATCGATATATCTCGACGTGCCGCCAAATCTCACCAATGTTACTTAACAATATTTCTTCTAATTTCCAGCTTTTTTCATGGTATCGATAATTACTACCATCTTTAATGATGCTCTAATTAATTATTTTTCATAATTATGTATTCAAAGATCGTATTTCGTATTGAATTCGATTCCTGTCACATACACACACATACAATCATATATGCATAAGTATAGGTAGCTCGTACACATACACTCATATATTTGATTTTCTTTATGTTATACTAATGTAATCTTTTTTTTTCCTTTTTTAGGTACCTAGCATTAGGAGAGTCCAGCAGGAATACATATACTCTGTCTAACAATTGTGTTTACTCTTTTTTATCTTCATATTCATCGAGGTAAGCGTTATTCTTTTTTTTAAACCATACAGAAATGTATACAAAGAGTGAGAACGAAAGTGGAGAGAGAGAGAGAGAGAGAGAAAATAAGAAAACAAAATATTCTATCTACGGGCAATAACGAATGTGTACGTATATTCCAGGAATTTCTCGAAGTGAGAACAGAAGAAACGAAGACAGCCGAAAACAAAACGAAGACAGCCGAACGTTCGACATGAAGGACGCGGTTACGTGTTCATTCCTGATCAGTCCTTCAACGAGCTAACAATAAGATCTAACGACGTGACGTATTAAACTATTATATATAACGTTATCGATTTTTATTAACAATTTTTACTGATATTACAATACTTTATATGTAATTTTATACAAGTAGTGAGATAAAGGCAATTAATATTGCTTGAATTTATATTGATTCTTTATGATAAAATATCTTTAAAAGTGTGCAATGCCTTCAGGAATGATTCACAGGATATATTGTTCTATAATCTTTTTAGTATGTTTCAGCTTTTCAGAGTTTTATTTAATTATTTTATTCATCGTCATCCTAAGGGTAGGATACCCATCCTGCAGTCATCAATGAAGACTAAAAGTAAGTATATTTTCCTATTAAACGTTTCTATGATAACTTTCAATGGTTTTTATATGATAGATTAATTGTTCTTTTTCTTTTTCTGTTTCAGAACATCATTGCAATCGAGCGCGTAGGCAATGAGGTACTCGTGTGTTGCATCGTTAAAATAAAATATAAAAAAGTCGGAAAGTAGAATCAGTGTTGTTCGCCGTGTGTTAAAGTTTCGTTTGCTCGGTTAAGAAACTCCGTAAGTTTCTTTATTCGGTTTAAACGTGTGCTCATCGTCATCCTAAGGGTAGGATACCCATCGTGCATTCATCAATGAAGAATAAACGTAAGTCAATTTTATTTAAACACTTTCTCAATAATTATAATAATTTTTTTACTTACAACAATGATATTTATAATTTTGTTTTATTTCTGTTTCAGATCATCATGGGAATATATCAGTGTTGGAAGTGTTTGTGAATTGTGTTTGTGAGTGTTGCAAGTGTTCGTGCATTGCTATCGTGCGCGAAGCAATATACGGGAGTGTTGTATCGTTAAATATAATTAAAATCGACGGATTAGAAGCACGTCGTTCGTTTAATTTTAATTCCGTCGCGTTCGCGAACTATTTTGAATTTATATTAAATTAACTGCGACCAATGCAGTAATTGCATTAGAGTTTGTTCGAGTAAAGTTGTATTTTTATCTTTAAACAGTCGCACAGACTGTTTCGCGTATTAGAATCAGTGCATCAATGAAGATTTTTGTACTTGGCATTGACTGTGTGCAAAGCAGTCTTTGTAATTAGTTGTGTAGAATCAGTGATCGGGCGTATAGTAAATTAAAACCACGCGAATTAGAATCAGTGTTGTTCGACGTATAATAAAATTTCGTTTCGCGATAAGAAACTCATCTATAGTTTCTTATTTCGTTTATACCGCGTTTTTAGATTCACGCGAGGTGCATCGCCATGGTGCAATTGAATTTCATCCCATTGGAATGGCATTGTAAGTATCTACTTTTATTTACATTTTACGATTTTATTTTATATGATTTGGATTATATTGCAAATAACTTATCGTTTTGTTCTATTTATTGACAGATATGACGACGGACTTTCTACCTTATCAAAGATGTGGAATGAATTCTTCGATGGATCTTCGATGGATCTTCGATGGATCTTCGATGGATCTTCGGTGGATTTCGATGGATCTTCGGTGGATCTTCGATGGATCTTCGATGGATCTTCGATGGATCTTCGGTGGATCTTCGATGGATCTTCGATGGATCTTCGATGGACTTCGATATTCGCATTCTACAAACTTGCTGCGAAGTAGGAGTGTTTTGGAGCCATCGTAGAACTTCTTATGCCGTGAGTTAAAATTTAAAGTCCCTCCGGTGCTCAATCATGTCGAGGATGAAAGGTCCTAATCGGCACGAGTTACTGGTTGTAATTATTTAAATAAATTAGTGACGAGCACATGAGTAATTCCTTTCTAGGAGTTGACTCATGAAAATTGTAATTATTGTATATTGTATTGGTAATGTTATATGTTCAGGATAGGTTTTCTTGTCTCATCGGTTAAATTCATTTAATTAACAGTGCAATCAATTAATGCACTTTCTTTTTTATTACGTGTTTTGTTCGTGGTTAGAGTGACGAAACCGAGCATTAATTTAACTCGTTTCGTTCAGAAAAGCATGTAATAATGTCTTACATGTATTGCTTCGGACTTAGTTTTCTAATCGCGATTAATTTTGATATATCGATACTTCGATATTACAAATAAATGAGCAAGGAAAACAAACTCATTCGCGACGAGAGAGTCTAGCAAGTTAAGTGGTGGCTACAAAGCCGGTCATTTTATATAGAAAAAGCCAACTTAATGAAAAGGAGTCGTCCGAGGTTAGTTTGAAATATATTAAAAGTATTGCGATTAATTTTGATATATCGATACTTCGATATTACAAATAAATGAGCAAGAAAACAACTCATTCGCGACGGATAGATTCTAGCAGTTAAGTGGTGGCTCAAAGCCCAGTTCTTTTATTAGAACAGCCAACTTAATGAAAGGAGTCGTCCGAGGTTTTTTAAATATATTAAAATATATTAAAAGATATTAAAAGATATTAAAAGTTAATATTATCAAATAAATTGTAGAGTCCTTAGCCGCTTAGAAATTTCTATAAAAATGTATTTATGTCTTATGTATATATGTGTTTTTAATCATATTTTTTAGATCAGGATTTTCAGCTTCTAATATACTAATCTCCCGTTTCTCCCCCCTATACTTTCTGCGTTCTCATCTATGCCTGTGCCCAGGTGCTACTCGTATAGGTGAGAACAATTAGTATAGGTTTAGTTTTAAGTTTTTCTCCCTATTGGCGGCTGTCATTGTGCTGGTGATTGCACGGTGTACGTTGCACCTGTGTGTGCGTTTAGGTGTGCATTGTACATCGTTTCGCGACACGTAATATCGAGCTTATTATTTTTTAAAGTTATTTAATAAAATAACTTGTAGAGTCACGCGTACGATACGAAATTTTTTTTTTTAACATCGTTTTGCATAGTAGAGTTACCGCAGTTATTTGTGGAAACTATGATATACTCGATAACTAGTATGCATATATACTAGTGTATATTTGTATTTTGCTGTAGTTTTTTATGCATAATCACTAGCCTTGGCAGACGATTACAGCAATTGGTACCGTACCCTCATAAGTTTAGAAATACGCGTTTGAACTAGGGTGTCGGAGGTGCCCCGGGGCATGCTCTCTAGTTTAGGCTTTTGCACCCTGGTGGTATGTGAGAGAATCGTGGAGTGATGGGTGGTGGGTATGCATGTTGCGAATGTGACAAACTTTAATTTTAAGTAGGTAGGACCATGGAAAGGCATTAGGCTTACTTCCTTCACTCCGGAGTGCGAATTTCCGCCTCCGGTTTATACAGAATTGTTTGCCAAACTTTTTCATCTCATTCTATTATGCTTTTTTTGTAAATTTATTTTGTGACTCTTCTGTAATTTTATTGTGTCAGAATAATAGGCATTTGCAACCATTTGAAAAATTCATGAGTTTCTTTTTCGATTCTTCTCGCAACGAGATGGAGTCGAATCAAATTGGCCAAAGCCTTTGAGTAATTTGATACTTAGTTTAAGTATTATGAGATTAGCCTTCGCACAATAGCGATTTTCTCTCTGTAATGAAAAAATTTGATATAGTTCAATATAACAATGAATGAAATGAAAATATTGCAAGAAATGCATTACATTTGTTGCATTATTAAATTTCAATTGAATTTTGTTATTTGATATTAAAAGTGCGACGTGTGTATTAGGTCATCGAGGGAAATTATCCTGCTTGGAGTTTGATTAATTGTGCTCGGTAATATATGCAATGAACTCTAAGTTCATCCATGGTTATACGAGCTTGAATATAATTAACATTAATAGAAATTAATTTTTTCATAATTCCATATTAGAATCATAACGGAAAATAAAAGTTAATTTGCAAAAAAAAAGATATGAGATATCTTATCTTTCTTGCACGTTGAAATGTCCAATTGCAGTTTTCAGGGATGAAGAAAGAAGAGGCTAAGGCCGAAGAGGCCCCCACTTAATTGTGGCTGAAGAGGGCAACTACATAGACTATTAAGTTATTTTCAAAGGTTCAACAATAAGTTCGAACTTTTCGAAAATAGCTCTTTAGTCATTTTATATTCTATTGTTTTATTTATTTGCTCGTCATTAATTTGTAATTGTAATTGGAGATGATGGACCTCCTTCCATCTCCTTGGCACATCAAATCTGTGTGCCATATCGTCCAAAAGATGCATATGTGTTTAGTTAGAGTTAGAAATATTAAAATTTTTGTATTATTAATTTTGAAGCTTAAATAACGTTTCGGTATAATTACAGTCATTTTTTTTTCTTGTTTTCGTTCTTTAAAATTTTTCACTTTGATCGTATTTTATTAAATTTGCATTTTTCTTTTCTATATAATGCAGTTTAAAAGTATTTCATAATAATTAATGATTTATTTCTTTTTAGTAACTTAGTATTCTTTTTTTTCTATTCTCTTTATTTTTTATTTATTTATATAAATGTAAAATCGCCGCGTTTAAATTTAATTTTATTGCAACGGTAATTAGAGATTTGATAAAAAGTAAATAAAGGATTCAATTGAAAGTGCATCTCTGAATTGGACCACTTATATGTCAGGCTATTGTATCACTTGATTGTATGATTAATATAGTTTTTCTTCTTGTTACAGTTGATCATCGTTGGATTTATCATCAAACCTTTTGGGTTTCTTTTTATTTGAGTGTCTTAAATTGCTTCATTTTAAAATATATATAAATGCATTTCTGAAGGCACACACATATTTATATATTGAAAATTAAATATAATTAAATAAAATTCTATATTACAATATAACTATACTATATATACTATCAAAGAATATTGCATCAGAAAAATATCCCATTAAAATTATTTTCTATTCAAAGTATGTTAATAAGTATGTAATACTTATACTAGTATATATGTGAAAGTACTTTTATTAAACTTTTATTATATGACTTTCCGAACGTTGCGCATGTGTATAAAAGAAATAATACATCCAATTAATAAAATTTAAAATTATAACGTTCTGATTTCAACATTTTTATCATTTTTATGTAATTATTTTATAATGCTCCTGCACAGTGATGACTTCGAGTATAAAATTTAGCTGTAATATAAGAAAAGTGCATTAGTACATTAAAATAATTGTTAATGTATACGTAATGTACACGTATATGGAAATGAAAAAGAAAGTACATTTCTCTAAAAAATTATACAACGAATATATTCAAACAATTAAAAAACAATATACTAATGGAAAATGTGAATTATTGAAGTTTACTGTAACTTGTAATCTTAAATTTTATTGATTAGATGAATTATTCCCTTTATATACATGCGCAACATTCGGAAAGTCATATAAATAATATTTAATAAAAAAACTTTCACAGAGGATAACGTGCCAGTCTGAAGAGGAATTTCGAGGAGGACGCTACAAAGATCGTATACTTTGAGCTTTTACGAAGTAATAACGAAAACGTTGTTGTTTATTAAATTTTTATAATGGATTGTGTTGTTTAAATAATTTCATAAAAATATAAAGAATACAAAAATATAATCATAAATTGTAATTATTTCGAATATTATGTGCGTTTTTTATCTATGTAATTTTCGGAAAGTCATATATACAACATTCAATAAAAGAACTTTCATAAAATACAACGTGTCAGTCTAACGGTAGACTTCGAGAAGGAACATTACAACCCTCAATATGCTAGATTTTGAACTTTTCAGCTTTCCTATACATAGTAAAAACAGTACATCAATAATTGATATATAAAGTCATTTTGTAAATAGAATTAAAATATAGAATTTTCTCTCTTATTGTTAGTTAAATAATTTAATATTCTTTTTATGGCAATATTCTTTTATGGTAATAAGATAAACTATAGTTAATTTACTTTCAATATCTTTATAAAAAATGATATTTTATCTCTATTTTTAATTAATAATAGGTTTCAGAATCGGTATCCTCTTCGAATGGATTAGGTGTTCCTTGCGGGGATTCATCGGCTTCAATTTCATCTTCGCTTTCAGGTTTCTTTTTTTCTTTCTTATCCATAGCATATCTTCTCCATGGTAATCTATAATCAAAAATAGAATTATTCATTTACATGATAGGTAGATAATCTATGATATATAAATATTTATGTAATTTGTAGGATACCTTTTTTTTTCATTATAGCAATCTTCAATAAATTTATGTGATACTATTTTAGAATGATCCTTCAGTTGTTGAAATTTTGGTGTATTAGCAAAAGCACAGATTAAATGTGTACATAAATTATTGGAAGTGTTTGGATTAGCAATATATGTGGCGCCCATTTTAAGTGCCTTTCTTCTGATTTCGTCCCTTTGAGGATTAACATATCCACTAAGAGAAAAAGTTATATTTTGTAAAAGTTGAGAAAATAATTTCTTAGGTTTATTTTTGGTAACTTTGGTGATAGAAGAAGGAAGTGGTATAGGTTGTGCCAAGCGTCCACAAGTTGCACATGGTTTATCATCTGATTCTATTGAACATTTTGGACATTCCTTTTTAACTTTTTTTTGTGTATTTTTTTCCTCCGAAGTCAAAGAACGTTTTTTTGTTTCTACATTATCATTACTATTTTTCTTTGAAGTTGGGGAAGGTATTATGTCTCCGAATGGAGTACGCATAACATTTTCATTTCGTTTATCTTCCATCCCCGTGGCATTAGCTATTGCTATATCTGTAGTTAATTCATATTTATTTGATTCAGGAGTTTTGTTTTGATTTCCAAATACTTCTTCAGCCTTACCAGCTTCCAATTTTTTTAACAAGGGTCTTTTCATTGGTTCCCTATTTTCTTCTTGGCGTTTGGAGAAAGCCAGCATACTGCTTTCTTTAGCTTTTTTAAGTAAATCATCCTTAGAATTTAGTTCCGCTTTCTTCTTAGCCATCATTTTAAGATATTTCTCTTTGAACTCATCTACCGGAGGTTTGCCATCATTTTCTTCTTTCTGTTTTAATTTGAACCGACCAAAAACGTCTAGCCCTAAATCAACCATTACTTCTGTTTTTGCTATGAAGAACATTAGACCGAATAATTCCTTCAAGTTAGCTGACTGCATACAAGTAACTTTAATCCGGTCAAATTTTGTTTTTATTTTATCTGGGTTTAGTTCCTTTTTAGTGAACAGTTGTACTTGATCTTTGAATTTACCATCTGCAGCCTCGTCATTCCTCATGAATTGATGTTGTACGATAGGAAGCCAGGTATCTGGATCTGAAGATGTAGATGCAGTAACAATAACTACGCAAGACCGATAATTACCAATATCAACTCCTGTTATAGTAGAAGGTTCAGCTAGTTGAAAGGTAACTGTTGCCAACATTTCTCCAGGCTTTGCGCATCTCCATGAAGTGTTCTTACGGTGATCCAATAAATTAGAAGCAGGATAAGATGGATGTTCAGATGAGCAGTGAATTATTTTTGTAAATTTAATAATCATTTTGGAAATCCTCGACTAATTCTTCAAATGTTAGATTTTTTGTCTTATTCTTAATATTTTAATTGTCACATATAGCTTAGACTATTATACTGTGACAATACTTGACAATTAATTATATTGTATAGGATATATTTTCAGATAAATTCGTTCCTTTCACTTATTCAATATCTAAAAATAATAAATAACACGATATGTCAAGATAATAAGACAATATTTAAAAAATGTAATTTATTCATAACGTCAAATGTAGTATAACATAACCTTACCAATGCCAACTTATATTTTCTTATATACAAATTGGAGAAACGTGACAATTTCAAATAACCTAAACAAGAAACATAAATTTTCTCATTTAAATAATCCAAATTAAAAATGGATTAAAAATCAACAAATCAGTAGCAATCCGCGATTCGATAATTGAATCGAGCGAAATTGATCAACAAAGGAATGGTGAAAATAAATAAAAATAATAAAAGCAGTTTAAATTTTCGCGCCAAGCGATGGTCACGCTATCGATCGCTTGACCACTTTTAGTACAATTGCATATCACTAGATGGTGCGTGTAGGTAATCGTGACGTCATAAAAAGAGAACCGAATGAATCCGAAGGTAACCGAAGGCCGTTGGAAATCGCGAGAAGCGTTCCTGGCGGTAGTCTTCGTAAGTACGTTCACTCGATAGTAAGAGGACGATCATCGTCGTCCGGCGGTGCACGACGAGCTACGAGCAATATGGCGAAGTGTGTCATGGGCTCGGTGAGACGTAGTGCCGTTTGAAAGATGAAAGGTTCGCGGTATGGGTTGAAGATAATCTAGCGTTATGAGGTTCCTGTGAAAGTCGAAATTGTGCGCGCGCGTTAGCTGAAACGAGCCGTTCCGAGTGATCAGGTTATACGACACGACGGTGTGCGCGTTGTTACCGGTGTGAAAACACTCACTCACACACTTACACATACATACACATACATAGATCATACATATACATCGTACATACATATATCATATATATACATTGAGACACAACGCGCGTAGCACTGCACGCATTACACTTACACACATTTAAATTACACACACATATACATCTACATATACGAAATGGCCACGGATAAGATAAAGGTCGCCGTTCGGGTCCGGCCGTTTAATCGAAGAGGTATGTATGTTTCACAAAGAATATCATATATATACATATACATATACATATATTTTAAATTATGTCAATTAATCGTATGGAATTGAGTTTGTTAGGTATAGCATTAATATTTCAATTATTTTTTTGAGGGAAGACGTCAGGATGAGGAGGTACAACGATGCGTCGTTCTTCCTTCCTTCCTTCCTTCCTTCCTTCCTCTTTATTCTTTTTTTCATTCCTTCATTATTTTCTTTTTTAAAGATCGTAGAGTAGTCTCGGAACGATCGACCTTCGATTTTTCTCGATTGGAGTTAGTGTGCAATTATGACGAATGACACTTTTATCTTTGACCGCTCGCTCACCTGATCCACGTCGACGTCTCTCTTTTCAAACCTTCTCTTTTTATCTTTAACTATCTATCTCTCTCCCTCTCTCTCTTTCTTTCTTTCTTTCTTACAATTTATATTCTCTTTCTCTTTTACTCATTCCCCTACTCTCCATTTTCCGATTCGATCGTTCCGAAGTATCAAAGAGCGGAACAAACGGGCTCCGAACGCGTGCGTTAAAATGACAGAGTGAGAGAGAGAGATAGAAATAGAGAGAGAGAGAGAGAGAAGTTTGACGTTAAACGTTTTTTTTATTTTCCTTTATTTCTTTAATCAAAATTATCATCGATGTTTTTTTCGTCTGAAAATTTGTTTACTGTTTTCTTCTCGATTTTTTGTTGTTCAATGAAAGATTATGTTTATCACGATTTTTTTTTGTTTTTTATAGTGTGCATTATCGTATTGGCAAAACACTAATTGTAATTGATAATCTTCTTATGTGTTAGTATTCGTGTAATCTATGTTTTATGTTGTTGCAAGTATGCACTAAGAAGAAAGGATTCCGTGTTTACACAGAGCAAATCCCATAGCCTGGCGGTTCTTTGTTCGAAAAATAGATTCGAACTTGCTGAGATATTCCTCGGGTTATAATCTACCATTAAATGTACTTGTAATACGTATATAGATAAATATTTAGGTGTGTTGGAAAATTGTGATTAATAATTCGTTAGTGTGTTCAATTTAATTGACTTTTTTAATGACACATTCTGTTTAAAGTTAATTTGTATTTCTTTCGAATAAGTATTTCAAGTTTTTTTTTTTATTATAGAAATATCAGATATGTATAGTGAAATTTCGAAATTTTCATTTTATTAACATTTATCAATGCTAGGATAAATTAAAAAGATAAACAGATACATAATAGTATATTTTAATCTCATAATTGATATAAAATGAAATTTTAATTATAGGAAAATATTTCCAAGTATTCTCAGTGAAATTTAGAAATTTTATTTTATTAATATTTATCAATGTAAAGAGATAGATAAATAAAATGTACTTGCATGTGCAACCTATTTATTATTTCTTTTCTATTTTTCAATTGTAATATTTTCAATAAGCACGGTTCAAAAACAAAAAAAAAACCGCTCTTTCTTTTTACACGATTTATTTCCTCCGACACAATTTCAAAAGCCCTTTTCTCTTACCCGTTAGCTTTGTTACGATGCACCAATGCATTCGACGAAACATTTTCATCAAGGTTAAATGTAAAGTTCACGTTATCAAGTGCATTGAAGATCAAACAAAAAGATGTATATGATTTTTGCTTGTTCTACGAATTTTCGCTGATTTCGATTAGAATTATTATCAAATTTTCGAAAGAATAATTTACCAAATGTTACTTCTAGTATGTATTTTTAATTTCAACGTTTTGCATTCTTTCTATTTTTTTTTTAAACAATAATAACGCATTACCAATTTGATTAGATTTGTATTTGATTGGCTCGGCTGAAAATTTCCTTAAAAATTCGATTAATATATATTTAATATACATTTTCCTAAGCCAATCATTTCTTATACAATTGAGTTGTTAGTCAAGTTTTAACCAATTTAAAGAAAAATGTAATAAATATTAAACATAAATTGAAGGTACTAAGAACTTTTCAAGCAGTTCCAATAATATGTATATAGAAGAATCGTTTGCATAACTTTACAAAAAAAGAATAATATATTTTTCTATGTTTATATTTAGAATTATCAGCGTTAGTCTCGTAGATGTAAATGAAGAAGACGAACGAACGAGTTATTAAAGTTCGCGAGATTGGCACTTTCGTTATCTTCCACGTTCTGGGTTTTAATTGGTTGATCGATAACGTCGACTGTTCCCTCTCCTCTCCCCCTTCTATTCTCTCATTCTCTCTCTCTGTCTTTTTATTTCTCTTTTCATCATTGTTTCTCTGACGTTAAAACATTCATTATCATCGAACGTTCATTTTTTCATAGTCCATGTTTTTATCATACAAATTATGTTCTAAGAATGTATACAATAATAATATATTATTATACATCGATCTTGGTTATCGATTTGATAGGTTTTATTATTTAAAATATAAAACTTATGGTTTATTACGTGCAAGTAATCTCGAATAAGAACGTGTTGTTCATCTTTCAAATGATTATCGTAGGTTGCCAAGTAGTGGCAAATGTAATGGTCCTTTCATTTTTATTATTGGCCTGATCTAATTCGTTTAATCGTGTCATATTATACATACATCAAATATATTTATGAATATCATACGTGCGTGTATTGCAGGCTATTTTTTTTTTTTCTTGTCTTTACATTTATTTTTTTTTCCTTTCGTTATCATTTTATTTAATCAAAAGTCGATTAAATGGCCTCGCGATAAGTTAGATCGTATGATAAACGTCAAGTAAACATATACATGTGAATATATATATATATACGTGTGTGTATGTGTGTACATGTGAAACACACCTGTCTCTCACATGTTTCCCCCTTCGGACGTCATCGTCTATCTTCGGGACTTTTCCTTCCACTTTCGATTTCGCTGTAACTCCTCGAACACAACAATCTATAACGTTTACTGACGATAGATCTCGATCATTATCGTTTAACTGCTATCGAAAGTAGCCCATCTCTTCGTTAAGGTTTTACTTTATTTTTCTTTATTTTATTTTTTTTTATTTTTCCTTTTCATCTTTTTATTCTTCTTCTTCTTCTGCTACAAGTTAGTTCTATTAAATCAATATGATTCATACATTTTATGGGATATCGATCATTTGAAAGTATATTCAGTGTGTATATGTCGGTGATATCGTGAAAGTGACCTAAATTATTTTACGTATATATTTTATATATTTTTTTGTTTTTGTAAATAATTTTTATCGATGACGATAATAACAGGAATTGAAAATAATTGATTAATGTAATAAATTAATTTTTCATTTTTCTTTTTTTTTTTTCAATAAAATAATCATATTTGTCTTTTATTTATTTAGAACCAAAAAAGTATTCAATAAATGTTTAAAAAAAAAGAAATGTCAGAGAGCAATATTCATCCTCACATATTTACAGATAAAATATTCAAATATTTGTTCGATACAGTATACAATAAACATCTTTCATTTACTTAATACAATTAGATTAAAAAAAACAATGAAATATTTTGAAGAAAAAAAGTAAAAAAAAAAGAAAAATCATAAAAAGGTACTCCGACAATACTTTTATTGGCTTGGCGAATAAATCGGGAATACGTTGTCGACGTAAACGATAAAAAACGTCGTTACGACGAAGAGTGTTAGGTCAATTGTGAAATCTCGTGCGATCTCTCGAAGAAAGGAAAATCGTAAAAATGTTGAAATTTCGTCTAGGACCGTTTATCTCTCTTTCTCTCTTTCTGTGTGTATCTGTGTGTATGTGTGTGAGTGTATTTTATGCATACATATATTTAAATGTCAGATCATGCACGATTGTGTGAGAATGTCGCATCGTCCTCGTCCTCCACCTCCTCCTCCTCCTCCTCCTCCTCCACCTCCTCCACCTCCTTGTCGTTGTCGTTGTCGTCATTATGCTAATCGTCATCGACGTCTTGACGTTGCATGTCACACATGTGTAATATCAACGAGTCATGCATGCTATTTAAACTACGAGTATTATACTCCTACATTTTATTTTTACGAACGAAACTTTGCTTATCGATAAATAAAACTTTTCCCCATTTCAATCGAATTATGTTTCATCGAATTAACTGTGGAAAATAAAATTACAAAAATAAATAGACAAAAATGATTGATAAAAGGTTCGAGAAAAATTGCGTGAGTGTAATGTGTATGCATGTATGTGTATCTGTGTGTGAGAGAGAGAAAGGGAGAGAGATGGGGAGGGGGGTGGGAGGTATTTGAAATAGAAAAGATAGAAATTGTAATATCTTTCGAGAGGTCGTATCATCCTAATCGATCGATCGTATGACCGAGCACCGGTTTAATCGACGTAACCCAAAATGGGTTAAGACGGTCTTATTCGTTGGCGCGAATGGAGATCTCTTAATCGTCGCATAAAAGCGACTGATTTATTTTCTTACCATGGTCGTAGATCCTCCAAATTGACGTTTACATATTTAAATGTAACAGATAAGATATATATATGTATATCGAGATTATGACAATTTAATTACATTATTTAGATATTTTATCGAATTAGAATGGCGAATAAAATTCAAGATATTTCGTTCAATTAAAACAATACATAAATTGAATAATTATTTTATATATCTATACATAATATATTATATTAATTTATTTTTATAATAATAAATATCCTAAAGTTTATTAAATATTGTTCATTAGCATATATATAGTTACAAATGTTTTTGATCCTTTAGAATTAGAATTAGAAAATATTTCATTAAAAAATTAAAACAATACAAATTAAATGATTATTTATATCTACATACACAATATATTATATTAATTTATTTTTATAATAAATGTCCTAAAGTTTATTAAATATTGTTCATTAGCATATATATTAGTTACAAGTATTTTGTTCCTTTAGAATTAGAATTAGAAGATATTTCATTAAAAAATTAAAACAATACGAATTGAATGATTATTTTATGTATCCACATATACATAATATATTATATTAATTTATTTTTATAATAATAAATGTCTAAAGTTTATTAAATATTGTTCATTAGCATATTTATATTAGTTACAAGTGTTTTTGATCCTTTAGAATTAGAATTAGAAGATATTTCATTAAAAAAATTAAAACAATACAAATTGAATGATTATTTTATATATCCACACATACACAATATATTATATTAATTTATTTTTATAATAATAAATGTCCTAAAATTTATTCAATATTGTTCATTAGCATATTTATATTAGTTACAAGTGTTTTTGATCCTTTAGAATTAGAATTAGAAGATATTTCATTAAAAAAATTAAAACAATACAAATTGAATGATTATTTTATATCTACATACACAATATATTTTTTTATATTAATTTATTTTTATAATAATAAATGTCCTAAAATTTATTCAATATTATTCATTAGCATATTTATTAGTTACAAGTATTTTTGATCCTTTAGAATTAGAATTAGAAGATATTTCATTAAAAAAATTAAAACAATACAAATTGAATGATTATTTTATATATCCACACATACACAATATATTATATAAATTTATTTTTATAATAATAAATGTCCTAAAGTTTATTAAATATTGTTCATTAGCATATTTATTAATTACAAGTTCCTTTAGAATCTAATACGAAATCAGACTTTTCTGCGATACCTTTTGTGACATCAGAGATATCGTTCATATCACAAGTTTGTTATTAATGGAATACTTTTAGTTTCTTTAGCATGATGAATATGCACACATATATATATATATATATCGATGCGATGATTCATTGAATTATCATCCTTGAAAATTTCCTTTCTCTATCTTCAGAAATAATTTCTTTTTTTGTCGCACGTGTCATCGAAGAAATTCGATTTTTTTTGTGTTTTTGTTTCTCAAAAGTTTCTCATAGTTTTTCTTCCCCCCTCCCTTCGTCAACTTTCTCGCCCTTCGTTTCTTAAACGTTCTTTAACTTTTTATTTCTTTTTTTATTTTATCAATTATATTTTCTCTAACGTTGGAAGAAAATTCAAGGAAAAAGTTTTCCCTTATCTTGCTTTCTTTCTTTCATATTTTTAAAATCGACGGGGATTAAATTTATGGAAAGGTCTCTCGCACATATTACGCACAAACACCTCTTTTCTCTTCTTTTCGCGAGATCTGATTTTTTTTCTTTTTTTTCTTTTTTTTCCCCTTTACTTACAAAGTCGCGAGAAAAATCTTCGAGAAAATGTTCTTCCTCACTTTATTTTCTTCGACCTTAGAATAAATATGAAGATACATATATAAAAAGGTTTTCCCCCGAAGACAAATTATTCCTTTATTATGCCCTTCTTTCCTCCCTTCAATTCCCTTTTTACGAAAAGTTTGAAAAATTCGGACTTTTTTTTGTTCTTCGTTTTTTCCTCGACCCGACGACAACAAAAAAAAATCCTTCATTTTTATTCTTTTTATTATTATTCCTTTCGATTATGTTCGACCAGTCGCATAAATCACGAATGAAAAATATTTTTCTTTTGTGTAATTATTTTTCGATCGTTTGAGTGAACAATTTCATTAATTAATATAAATGTATTGCTGTGTGTGTGTGTGTGTGTATCATCAGCTTCGAATCATCATCATACATACGAAATTATTCAACCATGTATTTTTTCTCAACTTCTTTTTACTGCTAGCTGTATCTTCAGGAACGATTGATTACCTTTACGAGAGTTCGCATTTAGTTTTAATCAAGATTGGTTATTTTCAATCGGGAGATTTATCAAAAGATCGGCACTTACTTTTTCACGTGTTTTTCTAGTACCTTTTTTTTCAATAACTTCCCATTCCAATGACTACCTTTTGATGTTGCAATTAATTTATAAATTGCTTATTCGATATGTTGAAAAAAAAAAAAGGTGGATCGATAATCATTCGTACGTTCATACGAATTTATTTCGTTCAATGAGATTAATGAATGTTTATTAATTTAACGATAGAGAAAAATAGAAAGAGAGAGAGAGATAGTTTTTTACTTTTTACGTTTTATATGTGTAATTAAATTAAACGAAAAAAAAAAAAAAAGAAGAAAACGTAATTTGTTTATTAACTTTTCTTGTTTACCTCCCTCCCCTCTTCTTCTTCTTCTCTTTCTTTTAATTATTATTTTCGTTTTATTTTGAGCTGACACTTCGTAGAAATATTTAAGGATGATTTGTCGGTACAGTCACAAACAAAAGTTATTTTACAATTTTCACTTAAATTGTGATTTTTATGTTAATATTATTAAAATGATCACTAAATTTCATTCTTTTAGAAACTTTATATCAAAATTTCAATTATAAAAAAAAAAAATAGTTGGTTTAAATCATCTATTTCAACAGATATTAAGAGATATGGATTTGATGAAAATGTCATTAACTTTTGTTTCCGATTGTACCGACAAATCATCCTTAAAGTCTCTCGTAAAAGTTTATTATTCTCATCGTTGTTTCTTTTAATCGATTAATAAAACTACGAAAGTTTCGTCTAACGTAATTGTATCGTTTTAAATTCAATTTTCAATGACTAACGCGAAACAAGTATCGAACAACATTTTTACTCTATTTATTTGTGTATATGCATAGATTAGTTTAATATCGGAGATATATTTTTTCTCTATTCAAATGTTGTTTCAATTATTAAATAAATATTAAGTTACGGTTGATGTTGAAAATAAAAAAATTATTGAAACTTCGCGACAAAAAACCAAAAAAAAAAAAAGATTTATATAATATTTTTCAAATAAAAAGATTAAAATAATTCGTTTCGCAAATATATTTATTCTATGTTCATAAATGTTCGAGAGAAATAATTTCAACTGTCGCGAATAAAATATCATTTCATTAACTTAATTTGATGAATAAAAACCATTACACGGTCGTTAGCATTCATTAGAATTAATCAGATTGATGTAATAATTTTTTAATAGAGTCATCACCCCCTCACCCCCCCTCACATCTATCCTTGTGTAATAATTCATCACGCAACGTTAACACTTTTGGTATTAGAAGGAATAAAAAGTATCGAAGCTTTTCTGTTCGACACGTGTGTGTGTGTGTGTATATGTGTATTAGTGATGATGATGGTACATAAGTATCATGTACGCATATATACATATGTATTTATGTATTTCAACATCACCGAAACAAAGGATGTTCCTTTCCACGCATACGATCGATACGCAGACTGAAATGTACGGGGGGTTGAACTGGGGATCTTACGAGACACCCAATGTACGCCATATTTTTCTTTTGTTTGCTTCTTTCTCTCTCTCTCTCTTTAGTTTGCTTTTAATTATCTTTCGAAAGATTGCTTACTCTCACTTAGAATTTTCTCAGTCGGATTTAGGTGTGATTATTACAATTTTTCCATTCGAATTATCCTTAGTAAATCATTTATTTTAATATTATTATTATTGTTATTAAGGGGTTATACTCAGTTGCGAGGCACGAAAAAGACGCATTTTCATGAATTTTTTCTAGAAACAGTTTTTATTTCTCAAAGAAAAGTGATGGTAATTCAAATAGAGGCAACTTTTGAGAATACAATAGCGCGTCGATTATGTCAAAATATTAATCTGCACCGCTCCTGTAGATGATTTCCTAAACGTTCTCTAAAAAAAAGACGTTTGACGGTGATCTTCATTTTGGCGGTTTGGATTATTGAAATTAAAAAATATGGTGGATTCTTTTAAAGGATAGATTAATGCAGGTATTAAAACCAAGGAATAATAAAAATTGTGATTTTTGACAAAATGGCGTCTATTTGAAAAAAAAGTTGTTGTTATTGACTAAAATTTTCGCTCTAAATTGTTACAAAAAAATAGTAATAAATTTTTTAAAAATTATTCCTTATACTTAATACCTGAGGAATATATCTAAGAAGATTGTGTAAAATTCGAAATCGATCGGTTAAACCGTTTTTGAAAAATCGAGATCACCGACTTTGAAAATACCGTTTTGAGAAAAACGCGTTTAAAGTTTCAAAGATACGTTTACACATAGTTAAAAATTTTTATTTGCAGCTTACATGAAGTGAAGAATATTTGTCGGATCGATTTGAAATTTTCAGAGAATATACTTAAATATATGTACATTCCGAAAATGAAAAAAAAAAAAATCGATTTTTTTTAAATTCTAACTGCGTATAACCCCTTAATGTCGTATAACGTTGTGCATATTTAAAAATTAATAGTAATTATTTAGACGTTGATTAATTGATAAACATTGACAAATTGTATTATAGTAATGATAATAATAATAATTGTGATATTAATTAAAATAATGAAAACGTTGTTGAAGATGATATTTTGTAAATGAATTGTTCACTTTCATTTTTTCCTACGATTTATTTAACGAATAATAAAATAAATATTATCAAGATTATATATATTTAAAGCTGATTAACGTTTGAAAATTCTATTAGAGCGTGCTCTTGGAAAGTATTGCGATTTCATTGAAAATTTTCTTTAATCATTATTATTACAATATAATTATTTATAAAAACGTATTGAATTACAACGTAGAAATATTTTCAAGCGAATACAGCAACCAACATCAAAACACCAGTAACACCACCATCACCAGCATTAATAGCAACGACAGTATTTTATTAATTATTATCATATTTCAGTTATCCTACTCGCCTTATCAGCATATATATATAAAAACAAAAATTGAGAGAAATGAGTAAAACGAGTTGTCGAGCAAATGTTGTCATCGTTTATCGCTTTAAGAAAGTTTTCCTTTTTTTTTTTTTTTAGCTTCTCGCAGTACAAAATTATAAATAAGCAGATTATTATATTTTTTTTTTATTTATATATTATATTATTTATATATTATTATATTATTTATATATTATTATATTATTTATTTATATTATATTATATATTATATATTTTATTATATATTATATTAAATATATATATTATATTATAATTTTTGTTTTATTTTATAATTACAATAAAATATGATTGTTGTGCATAACTTTGTAATATTTAACGAATGAATAATTGTACTTGCGTTTATGCGAATATTGCAGTTCATGAATATACACGAATTTTTATAATCTATTAATTTATGCAACACAGAGCCATGTTTTCTTGTTTTTGTTTCTTTTTTTTTTTTTTTCTCTCTCTTCGTTTTAATACGAAAATTTAACGAAAATTGTCATTCGAGATAATAGAATAAGTAATAGATGAGATTACTTTTAAGATGCATACTTACTTATCTGCAAAATATGAGCATATTTGTATGTATATATGTATATGTATGTAGAATGTAGATGCAAGCTACGTTTCCAGGCATAATTAGATTTTTTTTTTTTGCATAACGATGCATAGGATTAAAAAAAAAAATAAAGAAACCCTCGTCGGAGGAGGATCTTTTTTTCTGGTCACGAAATTTTTACATTTTTTTTCCCCTTTTTCTTTATTTTTTTTTTTTTTACTTGGTCACGTACGATCGATTTTAAACTTTCCAAGAAATATTCCCTTCTTTAGTGTTTTTTAATTTAATCGTAAATACGTAATCCAATAAGATTAATTCTTTCATTTTTTTTTTGTTTTTTTTTTTATTAAGTTTGAATAAAATACTCGTTTGTAATTTAAAAATTGTTTTTGTTTGTTTTGTTTAATTTAATTATGCGATTTTTATGCATAGGGTTGATAACGTAGTAAACTTGTATTCTTTTTTCTTTTTTTTTTTTTTTATAAATAATAAAACCCTCAACCTTTTTGCTTTTAACCCTCGTTTATTTTTTGTTTCCCCCTTTTAGCTTTTCCTATTTATTATTTTTTTTTTTTTTAGACATACCACGTTTTATACGTCAAACAATCTGCTTTTGGTTTTACGTTTCTCTAGAAGATCGTCTTACGAATTTTCGGATAGAAAAGCTTGCAAAGCATTTTTCTTCCTCGTCGATTCGAATCTCAAAGGATCCAACGAAATAAAAGGGATTAAGAAGAATTTCAAAATAGGTCAACGAGGCTTGCATTTATAATATTTATTTTATTTTATTTTATTAAATTAAATTAATATTCAATGAAAGAGTAATAATAATAATAATAATAATAATAATAATAATAATAACGCAATATTATTCGAATAAATGAATTAAAAATGTACAAATTGTTTTAAATAAGAAATTAACAGCTCCGTTTTTTGAATTTAGTTTGAGTGGAAGAAAAAAATATCGAGCCACGTTATTTTTTTTGTTTTTTTCTTTTGCTTTAAAATTGTGTGGTCCCCCAAAAGCTTAAGTGTAATGCACTTTATAATAAATACGTAGCTACACCTGGCTTCTCTCTTGTACACCTGATGGTACTCTCGTATTTCGAAAAAAGAAATAACGATATCGTTGGGGAAACAGAAAGGGGCTCTTTTTGATAAAACGTAAAGAACGTGCGCAAACCGAGCCAAACGGAGAAAAAGGTATTTTCGTGTCAGTGCATTTTCTTCTCTTTCAAATCTCGTTTTAGCAACCCCCCTGCACCCACCCCCCATCCGTCGCAGATATTTCACGAAGACGACGACAACGAGGAGACGAGTAAGAAGAATCGTTATACATTTCTCCATAACATTTTTCAAATTTAAATCAGAAGTTTCTTTACTTTTCGATAACCTTTTGCCTTTTTCATCCATCCGTGTCGTATGAGAGAAATATTTTACAAACAAACAAACATACATGTGTTTTTTTTTTTTTTTATAATGCATGCACTTATGCATCCATATTTCAAATAAATTAAAAGAAAAACAATTGCGGATAAATATAATCGGTCTCTTTGGTAAATGTACAGGTTAATTTGATATCCCATATAAATAAAATGTATTTTATTTTTCAATGATTTACATTTAAGAATACGCAAATCATTTCTTTACGATTTCATTAATAAACACAGATATAAATTTCAATTAATCATCGTATCGAATAATCTCGTTGTTGAATTTTTTTTTTTTTTCTAAATAAAAATGTATCCTTCTTCGGATACTTTTTTTTTTCTTTTTTTTTTTTCAATTTTAGATAATAAATTATACCTAAACGTATTTCAAATGCATTTTCATACATTCGTTTGCGTAGAGAAAATTTAATCACACCTAAGTATACGAGAAAAATTGTTAATCTCTTTAAATTTAGAAAAATAATTGATTTTTACATCGTAGCAGTGATATTAATTGAATATTTTTTTTTTTTTTTTTTCGAAAAGGAACGAAAGAAGATTTGGAAGATTCCAATTTTTCGACTAATTCATTTTGTTTGCCTTCTTATTTCTTTTTTCTATGAATAAAAATTGATGAATAAAAATAATGAATAAAAATTTAGAAAAATAATTTATTTTTACATCGTAGTAGTGATAATTAATTGAATTTTTTTTTTTTTTCTTTTTCGAAAAGGAACGAAAGAAGATTTGGAATATTCCAATTTTTCGACTAATTCATTTTGTTTGCCTTCTTATTTCTTTTTTTCTATGAATAAAATTGATGAATAAAAATAATGAATAAAAATTTAGAAAAATAATTTATTTTTACATCGTAGTAGTGATATTAATTGAATATTTTTTTTTTTCTTTTTTCGAAAAGGAACGAAAGAAGATTTGAAAGATTCCAATTTTTTAACTAATTCATTTTGTTTGCCTTCTTATTTCTTTTTTCTATGAATAAAAATTGATGAATAAAAATACTGAATAAAAATTTAGAAAAATAATTGATTTTTACATCGTAGCAGTGATATTAATTGAATTTTTTTTTTTTCTTTTTTCGAAAAGGAACGAAAGAAGATTTGGAAGATTCCAATTTTTCGACTAATTCATTTTGTTTGCCTTCTTATTTTCTTTTTTCTATGAATAAAAATTGATGAATAAAAATAATGAATAAAAATTTAGAAAAATAATTTATTTTTACATCGTAGTAGTGATATTAATTGAATTTTTTTTTTTCGAAAAGGAACGAAAGAAGATTTGGAAGATTCCAATTTTTCGACTAATTCATTTTGTTTGCCTTCTTATTTTCTTTTTTCTATGAATAAAAATTGATGAATAAAAATAATGAATAAAAATTTAGAAAAATAATTTATTTTTACATCGTAGTAGTGATATTAATTGAATTTTTTTTTTTTCGAAAAGGAACGAAAGAAGATTTGGAAGATTCCAATTTTTCGACTAATTCATTTTGTTTGCCTTCTATTTTCTTTTTTCTATGAATAAAAATTGATGAATAAAAATAATGAATAAAAATTTAGAAAAATAATTTATTTTTAGCAGTGATAATTAATTGAATATTTTTTTTTCTTTTTCGAAAAGGAACAATTTTTCGACTAATTCATTTTGTTTGCCTTTTTATTTCTTTTTCTATGAATAAAAATTGATGAATAAAAATAATGAATAAAAATTTAGAAAAATAATTTATTTTTAGCAGTGATATTAATTGAATATTTTTTTTTTCTTTTTCGAAAAGGAACAATTTTTCGACTAATTCATTTTGTTTGCCTTCTCATTTTTTTTTCTATGAAAAAAAATAGGATTCCATCTTCATAATTGTGAAATCGTTTAGAATTTAGATCTACTTATGCGTGGGTGGTTTGTGTGTGGGAAATATTTTGAGACTGAAGGTCCTTTAGATCCTTTTAAGTTGTGAAATCGTTTAGAATTTAGATCTACTTATGTGTGTGGGTGGGAAATATTTTGAGACTGGAGGTCCTTTAGATCCTTGTAAGTTTTTTTCCCCTTTCACAGGAAAATTTGAAGAAAAATTGACCGAGGAAAGAGAGAAAGAAAATAAAAAGAAAAGAAAAGAAAAGAGGAATGCAAGGAAAGAAAAGAAAAAAAAAGAGGAAAAGTACAAAAAGGTTGGAAAGTAACGGGGGGGAGGGGGGGAGACATTTTTTACGATGTGGACGACTTAACTCGTAAAAGCAAGTTTCTCGTACTTGCCAAAAAGGATTAGGACTTAGAAGTTTAGGTCTCGAGTCAAGAGAAACAATAGACGAGGTTGGACAGGTTGAAAAGTTTTGACCAATCGCGTTACGACACCTTACCTTACCTACACTTTTTTTCTTTCTCTTTTTTTTTCTCTTTCTTTCTTTTATTTATTGAACTTTTTTCTTCTTTCAAAAAATAACTAAATGCATTCTCATTCATATTCTTTAACGCGTTAAATTGCAACAACGAAAACTCGTTGTCGTTTAACTTTTTCCAATGAAATACGAAGAGAGACATTTTTTACGTTTGAATAAAAATTGTAAAAATTGTAAAAATTTCTATTAAAAAAAAAGAAGAAAAAGAAAAAAGAAAACCAATACGAGAGTATCAATGAAATATTTTTATATTCGTATTGTTTGTATTTGTATTATGTGTGCTCCCCTTCCACCCCCACCCCCTTCCTCCTCCCCTCGTGTAATTACACACGACAGATAAATAAACATTAACATTGGATACTTTGGTGGACGATGGGTTTTTCCTTATCACCCTTTTTATCCGTGCAAAGAGATAAGGAAAATAAATGAAACGAGAGATACGATAAGACTCTTTAGAGTCCTTATAGGAGTTCCGTATCGATTTTTCGTACAAGTCTTCTTCTTTCATACCTTTTTCCACCTATTTTTCTCTTTTTTTTTTTTTTGCTCTACCCCCACCACACCCCAACTCCCACCATTTCATTCTCCTTTCATCATCGTATCCTCTTAGGATTTAGTTTTGTTTTGTTTGTGTTTTGTTTCTTCCTTTATTTGAACTTTTAAATATTCCACTTCGTGAAGTCTTGCAAAAGTAAAAGAAAAGAAATTAAAGGCAGAAGTATAACGTTAGGAGAGTGGGTGGGTGGGTGGGGGGGTGGTTTGTCTTATGTTACTGGTTGTACAACCCCTGAAAAGTCAGCACCGTTATTTCAATCCACTTCATAAACAAATTAAATGTATCCGTTTATATTTTCTTTGAAGAATCTTTTTTTTAATATCGATCAAATAACGTAATTATGATGATTATTATTATTATTAAGATCTAATTAATATTGCAGAAAGTTTGTCAGAAATTCGAAGTGAGTTTCTTTTTATATAAATATATTTCAAATAAAATCGATTAACTTTTGTTTGTATTTTGAAAAAGTAATTCAACGTGTACATTTCGTCATGTCGAATATTTTTGTCTACACCTGCACCTTCGTTTACACCTGCTTCTTCTCTATCTATTTTATCTTTCTTATCACTAACTACGATGAGATATAAAATGTAATTTTTTAATTTGATTTAACAACCAGTTTCATTTCGATTGATTTCATTTGTATTAGTTCGTTACGTTATTTTTATTTATCGAATACGTTACTTTACTTTACTTACATAATTTATTTTTAAGGGTATAACACACAGTGGTATTTTAATATTAATTATTATATATTATATATATTATTATATTAATTATTATATATTATTATATTAATTATTATTATTATATATTATTATATTATTATATATTATTATTAATATTATTAATTATTATTAATTATTATTTAATTATATTAATTATTATATTATTATATTAATTATTATATATTATTATATTTTTTATTATATATTATTATTAATTATTATATATTATTATATTAATTATTATATATTATTATATTAATTATTATATTAATTATATTAATTATTATTAATTATTATATTATTTTTTTTATATATAGTTTCGTATAAAACATAATATATTTCAATTGTAATAGAGATATAATCATTTCGTATTTCATACGTTCGATCACCTACAAATTCATATATTAACATTTTCATAAAGGAAAGTTGAAAAATTACGAAATGGAAGAACAAAAATAGAAAGCAGGATTACCATCGAACCGTTTCGTTCATGCCACAAAGCAAAGAATTAACTAATCCTTTCGTAATTGCATATCGTGTTATAATACGTAATAATTTGTTAACGATCTGAAGGAACAGAAAAGAATTTTTTGTCTATTTTTCCTACGTAAATTCAACTAGGATCAAAATGATGATCCTGTTATCTACGGATTCAATTATTGTTATTCGTATTCTGATTTTATTCTACCGTAGGATGTAGAATTTCAAATTTTTTTTGTTTTTTTTTTTCATAAACGTGTTCACTCATATGTGTGTTATAAAAATACATTTTTTTTTTTTTTTTATAAATTATTTATACATTCACAATGCAATGAATGTTTTCGAAGATTGACCATTTATCGGAGTGCAATATGCTGATAAATATATCGTGTTATACCGAAAACCAATTCATTTAGTTTCGGTACAGGAAATAAATGTATCTGTAGTTTTTATTTGAAAAAGTTCGAGCCGATTTTTTGTTCTTTTTTTCCAACTCATCGAACTGTACGTAACTTTTGTTTATCTCTGTGTAGATGTGTTCCTCGGAGATTTATACAAATTGTCGGTGATAGTTGTGGGTGATTGTGGTAGTGTATTATATGTTTAACCATGTATGTGTGTATGTATGTATGTAAGTAAATGTATTATTGCATCTGTAGATGTAAAATTCAACGAGACTTCGTTTGAAACGAGGTTATTGTAATTGATTGTAGCTAGAAGGTGGTGGAATTTACCGAACTACTTTGATTATATTCGATTTGTAATTTATGTTGAAAACTATACCAATTCGCAAATGACTCAAATGATCAGTTTCTAGTTTACGAGATCGTAGATAAAAGTTACAATAAAAATCTTAATAAAATAAATAAGAAAAAACAATGCATTTGGTTAAATTAATATAAAAATTGTATAAATCCAATAAGTTATTAAGGGGTTATACGCAGTTGCGAGGCACGAAAAAGACGTATTTTCATGAATTTTTTCTAGAAACAGTTTTTATTTCTCAAACAAAAGTGATGGTTATTCAAATAGAGGCAACTTTTGAAAATACAATAGCGCGTCGATTGTGTAAAAATATTAATCTGCACCACTCCTGTAGATGATTTCTGAACGTCCTCTAAAAAAAGATGTTTGACGGTGATCTTCATTTTGGCGGTTTGGATTATTGAAATTAAAAAATATGGTTGATTCTTTTAAAGGATAGATTAATGCAGGTATTAAAACCAAGGAATAATAAAAATTTTGATTTTTGACAAAATGGCGTCTCTTTGAAAAAAGTTGTTGTTTTTGACTAAATTTTCGCTCTAAATTGTTACAAAAAATGGTAATAAATTTTTTAAAAATTATTCCTTATACTTAATACCTGAGGAATATATCTAAGAAGATTGTGTAAAAATTTGAAACCGATCGGTTAAACCGTTTTTGAAAAATCGAGATCACCGACTTTGAAAATACCGTTTTGAGAAAAACGCGTTTAAAGTTTCAAAGAGACGTTTACACATAGTTAAAAAATTTTTGTTTGCAGCTTACATGAAGTGAAGAATATTTGTCGGATCGATTTGAAATTTTCAGAGAATATACTTAAATATATGTACATTCCGAAAATGAAAAAAAAAAAAAATTGATTTTTTAAAAATCCTAACTGCGTATAACCCCTTAATGCAAATATCAAAATATCGAAGAAAAGAAAACTTATTGATTCGATAAATAATATTTCATAAATTTCATATAAAAGAATCTAATAACGATCTCGTTAAATTTAGAAAATCTCATTATTTACAATATTATATTTTTATTTGATGTTTTTTCAATATCATTAGAAAATATTCGAAAGAAAAGGAAAGTTTATTTTCTCTCGATATCATTGGAGAATACGAGTTTGGGACGAGTTAAAGAGAAGAAGATTTTAAAGGTGAAATTTTCGGTACGCCAAGTAAGCAGATGTTTCTAGTACGATGGCTTTTAAATCTACGAAAGAGAATCTTAAGTATGTATATATATATGTGTATAACATATACATGTAAATGTGGTATGTAAATGAAACGCGAAGAAAAGATTTCTTTCTATACTGCTTTTCAACAGTGCAGTGTACACACACACACAAATTCGAGAAATCTGACTTATTTTTCTTTGGAAACCCTTCGAAAAAAGGTTCATCTTTCTAGACGTTATATTTTACCTTGTCACTCAATATTAATGTGTGTATAGATTTTTATTAAAACAAAAATATTTTCATTCTAAGTAACGTAAATTTTAATTTACACATTTATATTTAAACATATTTTAATTCATATTTTATTGTAACATATATTTTCTCATTATATTATTTTAAAAAATATTTTGAGAATAAAGATACAAAGAGTATTATTTTTCATAGTTTCGGCACATTAAAGTATCGAAAGATAATTTAGAATGAAACGTTTAAAGAATGAAAGAAAGAAAACCAAAAATAAAAGATTTGAATTGTGAAAAATAATAAATCTACGGTTTTTACAACGGTTCATTTACTTTCACAATTGAAGGTATTACGTTGTAATGCATACTAAATTATAAACAGAAAATGGGATGAAAAAAGTATCGTCCATTTAATTAAAACTATTTAGCGTTTGGTAAACAAAAAAAAAAAAAAACACATTAAAAAATGAAACGAGACAACATCGTACTCGTTCTTCGTTTAAATTAAATGTAATTAACCCGATTACAAAAAAAAAGAAAGAAAAAAAAACAAACAAGAAAGCTAACGTAAAAATATGAAAATTAAAAAATATTTAACGTGAATTGTTACGTGAATAATTTTCGTCTTGTTTATTTTTGTTTATTTGTTTGTATAACGCGTACGATAAAAATGAGAAAATGAAAGAAATAAATTCGACAAACGAAATAATACCACCGACATTGTTGCACCTGTCGACAATTTAAAAAAAAAATGAACCTATTTTTTTTTTTTATCTTTCTCTTTCATTTTCTCGTTTCGTTGGATCCGTTTCAAATATTATTCCGAATTTCCTATTCGTTCCAACATTTTCCTTCTTTTTTTTTTTTTCATCGTTTTCCAATAGAATACAAAATAATATTGTTCGTACCAATAATTAAATTTTTAATACTCGTACGAATCGGTTAGGTCGATGTTTTCGTGGTTTTTTCGTGGGTTCGATATGTATCTGGAATATTGAAATTACGTGGGAAAAAATAATTATTCCGTATGCTTATTTATTATACGTACTATACCCAATACAATAACAAAATAAATTATAAAATAATAAATATATATACGTAATAAATATAATATATATACGTAATATTTTTATTTAATAATTTATTATTATTATTATTTAATTATTTTATTAATAATTTTATTAATTTAATTAATAATTTATTATTATTATTATTATTTAATTATTAATTAATTATTATTATTATTATTTAATAATAAATTATTAAATAAAAATATTACGTATATATATACATTTGTTTAAACATTACGTATCTATTATTATACTTCGAACATTGAATAATTTTATTCTGATATTTTTTAGTTGAAAATTTTCAACTTGAAATAAACACTGACCAAAAACGTTAAAACAAATCTATATACGTGTATGTATATATGTACGTATGTATTTATGTATGTGTATATATTAGAATAATAGTATTATATTATTATAGTCTATACATCATTTTGTTTCATGTATTTGACGATACGATTATGTTAGACACACACAAAGATATATGCAAACGTTATGACTCAAGACCGTCATAAGCATGTAACATCACTTAGGGTGCGTTTCACATATGGCTTCTTCTTATTTCTCATCTTATTTTCTACAACGTTGTTCTATGAAAACAACGTTGAATTCATCATAGAAAACAAAATTTCAAACTACACAAAAACATTAATATTATTCATTTATTATTATATTAATTAAAATTAGTGTTTTATATCATCGCAAAATGTACGTTAATATTATTTATAATTCATTTAGTATAATTTTATATATTAAATAATATAAATTAAACTCTTCACCTCTCCCAGTAAAATAAATGTGTTGCACTTAATTGCACATTTTGTGTTTATTTGTTTTAAAATAATGTTTTAATAAAATAAGAACAAATTGATGGTCTTAAGCAAGCAAGCAAGCCATGTAAAATTAGTGTTTGGCATTGTAATGTGTTAAAATAATTCAATTTACTTTGAAAGGACTTTAAAAGTAAATTAGGTCATCGAGAGTTAACATGCAGAAATTATTATAGGAAGATGGAAATTAATTGATCCTCAAATAGAATACCTTCGATTAGAACAATATTGTACGCTGAGAATGTATAGTACACAACAATGATATTTACTATTCCAGTGGCTGTTGCAATGCGATTAGATACGCGCTCGTAAACACACAAAAGCAAACCCTCTGACGTATACACATAGTCACACACACACACTTTCTCATTACTGATAATTCTCAACTTAACAATCTGATTCTACGTTCCAATTTATTTCCTTCTTCGTAAAGTGTTAAATAAAAAATTCCGAATAATCGAATCTATTAATTTTTATCTAAAATAAATAATACCAAATGTTATTTAAGTTAACAGTAATAATATTCAATATCCCAAATTGTTATATTATTTTTCAAATTTATTTAAATATATATATAATTATTCGTATAATGAGTTATATTATCTATGACGTTAATAAAAAAAATAAAAAAAAGTAAGAAAGAACAATCTATTGTTTATTATTTATAATATATATTTATAATATATATTAATATATTTATAATATATATTAATATATTTATAATATATATTAATATATATATTATATATTTATAATATATATATTTTATATTATTATATGATAATAATATAAAATTGAAGAAAAGGTATTAATTAATATCTCAAAGTAGTCCTTTTGTCTGTGACTTGTTAGGATTATCGATAATTAGTCAGCCTTGATATTAAATTTCTCTGACAAATAGTAACGACCGACCACTAAGGTAGAATATCAAGTATGTGTTTCCAATACATAGAAACCAGTCTACTGCTAGCTAGCTACAACGTCCAATAATTTCTGATCGGATATATACCATCTCCGTTGGTAAGTTTCCTTCTCAATGGAAATTTACGCTAGTCCGAGATCATTTCGTTCTCTATAATTCTCTTTCTCTCTTTTTCTCTCTCTCGTACGTTCAATAAAATCCACGTGAACGTATAATATATCTTATCTATTTTTTTCATCTTCTTTCATCTAATGTTACATGTGTTTTACATATGTAGATTACATCATAAAGGTACGTCGTTGCTATGTTCTTCTTATTTAATCTCATATATATATATATATATGATTGAATTAATCTTTCGTTGAATCCTTTGATTTGTGATCATTTAAATTAGGATAAATTATATATGGTATCACGATTCGAAAGGTAGATCTTTTCAAAGGTGATTTTTTTATTATACATTTATTCATTTTTATCTCTTATATATTGTTAACACTAAATCTAACTAGACACACTTTATGTATACTTATTTATATGTATACTATATAAGTATATTATATTTATTATTATGTATAATTTATTATTATATTTATATTATTAATTTTTATTATTATATTTTTTTTTTATTATTATACATATTTTATTATATTATATATATATACTTTTTATTATATTTATTTATTATTTATTATTATTATATTTTTTTTTTATTATTATTCATATTTTATTATATTATATATATATACTTTATTATTATATTTATATTATTATTTTTTATTATTATTTTTTTTTTTATTATTATACATATTTTTTATTAATCTATATAATATTTATTTATTATATATAAATGATTGATTTTATAAATAATTTTTTCATAAATCTATACACAAATTTGTTGACTTAATCCATTTGTCATAATTATTAGCACGTGCATGCATATATATATTATTTAGTGATACAACCTGACGCATTTTGTTCGTTCGAAGAACTCTCCCAATAAATTCGAGCTTCAATTGTTTAACAAAATCGAGAGGCCCGGGATTCGAACCCAGGATCTTTCGCATACCGAAAGAACGCTCTACCACTTGAGCCACGAAAACCTGTGCTATATTTATTTTATTATTATATTATATATTATATTTACTATTATGTATACGTATATTAAGTTAAAATATATAAGAAAAACATATATGTGTTAATATAGAACGAAAATTTTAATTAAAATATCCGTAGGATATATTTTCTTTTATTTAGAAATGAATGATGTATCATTTTATACGTTTTTTTCTCTTTTTTTTTTACCGAATTCGTTTTATTGCATCATTTGAACAGAATATTTGAGATTGTAAAGCTTCGTAAAACATGATTTTTTTCAATAAATAATCACGATTATTATTAATCTATTTGTTATTAATTTTTCTTTACAGAATTAGAACTCGGTACACAATGTGTCGTCGAAATGACCGAACAGCAAACCATCTTGCAGCATCCAACCACGATGGACAAAATCGATCGGCAAGTTCCAATTCAATATTTGACTTCCTTCTTTTTTTCTTCTTTTTTTTTTTTAATGTAATTAACAAAATTTGAACATTTTTTCGATAGTATATTTGAAGTATCATCTGCTGATAAAGGCTGATGACTCACAACTATTTCAATGTTCGTTTACAAACTTTTAACGATATCTTTGTTAATAATTTTTGGTGATAATGATAAAAACCCATTTTACTTAAGAACTACTTTATTCTACAAAAAAAAAAAAATATATATATGAACATATATATTTTAAGGAAGTTTCGAACAACGAGTGTTGGTCCAATAATATTTTATTTTCTCTAGAATTACACATTGTTTGCCAATATTTTTCGTGAAACCATAAACGGTAATTGATACGGGAGGAAGTTATAGATTAAATGATATCGATGGGAGTGTCTCGTAGAAAAAAAGAAACGGGGGGAATAAGAGGGTAGAATATAAAAAAAAAAAAAAAAAAACAATACCAGTTTAATTAAACAAAAAACACAGTAATTGCCTTATCGTACAAAGATAAGATGACATTTTAGGGAGAATGTTTGATTAGTATGAAAGTTATTAAAAGTATACATCCTACGCACAATTCCTTGGTTGATCGTTTAAAAAGCTTTTCTATCTCTCTCTCACACACACATACACGTGTATGTGTGTGTGTATTCTTAACATTAATTAATTAAAACAAGATTATTACTTCGAGATCGAACACTTTAATTTAACATTGAAAACATTGATATTACGAACGATGATATTTTTTAATGAAATTCGTCAAACCGCGTGAAGTGTTGTTTATTTTCGACACGAATTTCGAGTGACGTGGTTACTAAAAACCAATAAAACAAAAAAATAGAAAGAGAAAGAGACACACACACACACACACATACAAATTGTTATTTTCCGTACATGAAAAAAAAGAAAGAAAAAGTACAACGAACACGTGAACCCTGTTTTCTCGTCACACTTTCAATGCAGTGTCTTTGTTTCTATATTATTTTTCTTTTCTATTATAAAAATAACTTTCCAGGTGGAGCGTTAAACCTTTCGACCCGATTAATAAAAGAAATTATCTTCGTACTCGGTCGATTATTATTTTCGTTGGAGAAAATTAATCGACTTTTTTAATGTGAGCCTAATAATCAGGAAAAATGAACAAATGCATTTTAGTTTTGATATCAGTGATTTTCAAACTGAAACCCGTTGAATATTGTGTATTAATATACAATATTCAACGAACGCAGTTACACACTAACCAAACTGTTATTATGTATAAGCACGAACGAAAACTGTATTTCTCAATATATATGGTGTGATTGAGTAACATAAATGGAACTATTAATTCAATTTTGGAACTTAATTGTATAGACTGGGACTCGAACCCAGGAGTCGTTTCGTTTTTTTTCGGGCGAATGCTTCTGTCGCATCTGAGCTACCTAAGAACAACTTTTTCCAAACGATCGAACAATCTCATTTTAGTAACTCACCACATCCATAAATATTATACACAATATCCATTTTTTTTTTTTTGTTTATAGCAATCTTCCGAGAAGAAGCTTTTCTACGAATTGTCGTTTAGAGATAATATTATATTGTATCATTTATTTTGTATTGAAAAATTGCATAAAATATTTGTACACTCATAAAAGGGTTCATTGAATCGTAAAAAAGTTTGAAGACCACTGTAATATAGTTTCCAATAATAGTAGTGGTAATTAACCGATGCATTACGTTTCTATCACTGTATTCTTATTTTATTTATTTTTTTTATTTTATATAATTATTTTTCCTATTCATTACTTCTACTTGTATATAATAAAAGAGAGTCCGTGCTAAAGGTAAAGAAAAAGAAAAAAGTAGAAAATAATGAGGTATGATAAAAATAAAAGACACCCTTTTACGATCACAAGGGAATACACTGGGCAACATATTGCCTTATGTTGTTAGTCGTTTTTTTGTTATTGATACAACCAGAAAAAAATAGAAAAGGAAACACGAGAAAAAGTAGAAACTGCATCGTGATCACAGGAATTTTATTTTGTTTTTGTTTGTTTGTTGTATGTGTTTTTTTAATTTTTTTAATTGTTGCTTGTTACTTCTCTTTTCTTTTTTTCACTCCCCCTTATAATCGAAAGAACCGCATAAACCACGAAGGATTTCCCACGTGGTGTGTGTTGGATTATTACAATCATTCTTTGAACTCCTTACGGCAAACTCTCATTTTCTTTTTTTCTTTTTCTTCTTCTTCTTCTTCTCTTTGTCGTCTCCGTTTATTTTTCTCGAGCATTTATCTTGTTCATCGTGGAAGGTAGAAATTAAGTTGAAAAAGGGGCAGAGGAATGATATTATTAACCAATGTATAACTTTGAAATGTGTTTTATTATTCAATTTTTCATTCAACTTTTACCATACTAAATTGAACTTTAATTATTTTTCTTTTTTTTTTTGTTTTTGTTTTTTAAACATTATAATTTTCTACATATCTTATTTTTTAAAATTAAATCAATCCCTTGTTTTCTATGTTTTTTTCTTTTTTTTTTTAGCCTTGTTTCTTTCTCGTCTTTTTTTTTTTTCTTATTTTAACCATTTAATTACGTGTCATAGATTCATTTTCCATTTTAAATCTCCCAATATTTGAAATATTGTTTTTACCTTTTCTCATATAATCCGATATCTCGTTTCTTTTCCAATCTTTTCCTTAAAGAACGTTCTTAATTCTTTCGTGTAATTCGTCTCCTTTATTTTTTTTTTTATTTTTTCTATCTCTATCTTCTTCTATTATTTTCTTTTATCATTCTCTTTCTCCTATTTCATTCATAGAAATTCAATTTCAAATTACTGCAAACGTAATACATATATTTTTAATTATTTATTAAAATAATAAAATGAAGAAAAATAGGAGAAATTTAATTACAGTCTCATATTAATAAAATATATATTTTTAATTATTTATTAAAATAATAAAATCAAGAGAAAAAAAAACAGAAATTTAATTACAGTCTCATATTAATAAAACAAATTTTCGAAAGAAAAATAAAACCAAGGACTACTTTGCACTTGTTCACATTTTGCAACACACAAAAACACAATCAATTTAATTAAATAGAATTATTTTTAATTTCAAGATAAATGTCAGAATAGTGAAAAATCATAGAAAATCTTTCATCTTTCATCTCTCATCTTTCATACGTAGCATATTCAAACGAAATACGTAACATTTTAGCAAGCTGTAAGCTATGAACATATACACACACACATATATGATGCATAGATGCACGTATACATACATAAATGATCAAAAATAGCTATTCCAGGTTGTTAGACATCTTCGTGGAACGTCTCGCAGCTGTGTCTTTTGACGATGGTAGTTAGCTTTGACGAGAACATGGTAATACATTTTTCTGCATTGCAATCGTTTACATATTGTGTGAAATAAGGGAGAAGAGAAAGTGCAGGGAAGAGTTTCGAGTGGTGAAAAAACATGGCTACTTTACATAGAAAAGCTCATATGTTATACAGTACATAGATATATCTAAATGCATGTATGTATATATATATAGATACACTTTTGTAAGTTCTCATAAAACATGGAAAAATGTATACAGTAGTACACTTGAATATGCATCCACTATGCTTACACATACGTACGCATGTAACTTGCACCTCTCAAGTGTATACTACATACGTGTGTGCATTTACGCATACATGTGTGTATGTGTGTGTGTGAAACCAGAGAGAGAAAGCTACTTCTTTTCTTTTATTTTTCTATTTTTTTTGTTTTTTTCACCCTCGAGAAAGTACATCCCTCATCATGCTTTTCAAGATGAAACGTGTAATTTTTGTGCAGTTGGAACATTTATTTTCATACGTTGAACCTACTTTTTTTTTTTATGTCCATTCGATATTTGTTTATCTCTCTCTTTCTTTCTTTCTTCTTTTTATTATACATTTGTAGGATTCGTGAAAAAATTGGGCCGTTGGACAGACTGGACCGGGACTTGAACCTGGATCTTCCGCTTTCCGGGCGACTTTAATCGTTTCGTTTTTAACCAATTGAGCTATCCAGGGCCCACCGTCCAATCTCCGCACGAACGCCTAATTAAGTGTTTGGCTTGGAGGTGCTCGCATTTCACACATTTATTAGTATTTATCTAATTATTGAAATTTATTGATAATATTCGTTCGTGGTTACAAATTGAAAAGAGAATAGGGATAAAATAAATGATTAACTTTCAATGTGTAGGTATTATACAATGTATTAATCTAGTTTTATGAATTTATGTATTTGAACAGTTTGTTGTCTGATGTATGTATTCTATTATAGATATATAACTTGGTAAACGTTCTTAACTTTTCTAATATGTTTTATCCTTTCAACAGTATTACATCTAATAGCACTTTACATTCTTAAAATATATCTTTCTATTATGAATAAATATATTGGGCAACAGGTTTATCATCAAACTTTACAACACACCTACACATTTTCAATGCACATTTATCAAATTTAACGCACAATTCATTTTCATTACAACAATGAAATTTATTTATTTTTAATTATTTCTTTTCTGTTAATAATTTTTTTTTTTAATAAATTTTAATAAAAATACAGACATTGTTTTATATTTGATTTGTTTTGAAATTTTTGTTGAGAAAGTAAGAGACAAATTTTATTAGTAGATAGGTGTAGGTGTACTGCATGCACAAAGTAGAAAATTCGAGTTTTCAACTTTACTGCGTTAAATTAGTTTCTGTATTCTACCGGAAACGTTTACCATCTCTTAGAGATATTGAATGAAGAAGAATTATAGAAGGAACGATGACTATTTGAGCAAATGTAATATTCCTCTAGTAGAATTTTCGACATGTGTGTATACAAACCAGACCCACCACGTTACTGTTTGTCGAGATTTAATCTCATGTTTGTAATGAAATTAATTCATTTTATAACTGTTTGAAACTCCGGATTCCTCTTAGGACTATTTAAAAAGCTAACGGAAGTTGGAACTTGAGAAAGAGTGATTAGAATATTATATGTACTTGAAATAAAGTAACAAGGATTTAAAAATAAATCTTTCAAGGATGTAGGATCCGGTGAATATAGATTTAATTCATGTTTTTCATATATATATTGAATTTCTTTAATTTGTTTCATACAAAAATTACATTTTTACTTTGTCGTTCATTTTTGTCGAAATATTTTTCTTGCATAATTCAATTTGTAAGATAAACCGTATAATTATTATGTACATGCTAATTATATATTAGAGCATCGTTGTATATTTTGATATTATATTACTAGATGATGAATCAATTAATTTAGTATAAATTAATATTTTCACATAAATTTAATATGAAATTAATTTAATTAGAAAAAAAAAAAAAAAAAAAACAACGCTTCGATTGTATCATAGTTTTCGTGAAATATTCAACATATTTTTAGAATTTAATTTTATTTAATACATTTTCTTTTCTTTATCTTTTTCTCTCTCTTTTTTTTTCTCTTTGTTTTTTCTTTTTTTACATTATTCAATTTGTAACATAAAACTTTTAAAATTATGATGTATGCTAATTACATTGAATGAACTACGCTGTACACATTCTATAATATTTTGCGAGAAAATTCATTTATTAATTAAATACACAAATTAATATAAATTTATTATATACAATTTTTTAATAATAAATTCTAAAATTAGAGACACCGTAATTTATGAATATGCACGAGGTGTGTCTAGTTAATAAATATTCCAAGATGTGATTCATTTATTAAATTTAATACAAATTTTCTATTATACAATTATTAATAATAATAATAATAATTTATAAAAATTAGAGTTTTTGAAGACTATGAATAATAGTCTGGCAAAAATTTTGTCTCTTGTAGAAGAAAATATTATTTGTTTACAAGATAAAGAATAATAATAATATAAAATAATTAATAAAGAATATTAAATTAAAAATAATATTATAAGAATAAAAATTAAATAAAGAATAATAATAATATAAAATAATTAATAAAGAATATTAAAATTAAATAATAATTATTAATAATATAAAAATTAAATAAAAAAAGAATAATAATAATATAAAATAATTTAAATTAAATTTAAATTTAAAAAATTTATTAATAATATAAAAATTAAATAAAGAATAATAATAATATAAAATAATTTAAAAAAAAATACAACCAAAGTATATACATATATTTATAAAGTATTAGCTAAAAAGGAAGCATCAATTTGCAAATACCAAGTTGACTTTTAGCCACTGGACGATGATCGGCTTCGTGAAATACATAATCCGCTTTGAACTTACTGCCACGTGTAAGCTGTTATCTTTTTTCTCTTACCTTCTTTTTATTTTATTTTATTTTATTTTTCTTTCGTTTTTGTTTTCTATTAAACTCTAAACAATATTAATCCGTTATTTACTTTCCTAATTACATTAATGATGCTCCATTTCAAATTAAATTAATCACTTTTCTATATTCATTGACATTTGATTTTTTTTTTTTTGTAAGAAATTGTCAGAATATTTTATATAAATAAAAAAAAATAAAAAAAAAAACACAACACGTACGTACACAGCTGATATGCAATATGTATACTACGCAAGGTGTTATACACACACACAAAAACATAGAAGATACTAGTAAACCTTGAAAAAGTAACTTCGATGCTACAGACTCGTTCACAACTCATTAGTCGATCGTTCGACACACTTTATTTATAGACCATGATGCGTTTATTCTTTCATTCGAAGATCTTACTCTTCTAAAACTTTGCTATTGCCAGAATTACGTCATACGAAGAAATCAATTTTAATTTGGTTTTTCTATTTTTTCGTTTTTATTTTTTTATTTTTATTTTCGTTTCGTCTATCATACGAATTGAAAAAAAAATTTTAACAATTAGGTATATGGAAAATGAATTGCACACGAAAATTTATTTAAAAATAACTTGACATGTATTATTGTTATAACAAATTCAAGTGCAGAATTTTTTCTAATTTTTAGAATAATTTAGAATAATATAGAATAATTTTTAGAATATAATAAAATATATATATATATTTTTTTTTCTTCTTCTTTTTATTTACATTAGAATACTATAATTATCAGTATCGTTAGAATTTGTCTTGATTAGTTTTAAATCGACTTCTAAAATGTTTCTCGATATTCCGATAATGTCTATGTTAATAACATCGGTATGAGTTTCGTTATCGTTCCGTAACGTTTTAACGTTATTGCATGCAGCAATGCATACCCAAAGTATAATATCATTTTCAGTTATATTAATATATCTTATATTCAAATAAAATTAATTGATATTATACGAATCGATAATCTCCCGTTTGAATTTTCAAAATTACTTTGATCGGATTAAAAAACAAAACAAAAATCGTATCTTCGTAAAACCCTATTTGCAATTAATCAATAATTATTCCAATTATCCGACAAATTATTTTCTCGTAAACAACAAAATATGTGATATCTTTCGAAAATATTTTATCTTCACAAATTATTAACAAGTAAACTAATAACGGTATTTAAATATTGCAAATTTCGTATTATTATTTCTTCCATTAAATTTTGTCTAAGCTCATTTTAATTGTTCAACATTATTTATTATTCTGTAAATATATTTATAATAGTTTTGTATTTAATGTCTTGTTAATTTCTATGTATATTTTATCTATTTATTTATATTTATTTGTATGTATTCTTTCTTTTGTATTTTTTTTCTTTTTTATATTTTAATTTATCTATTTATTTATTTTTATATTATTTTATGTACACAGAATATTTATTTATTTATATTTTCTTTATTTTACTATCAATATATTATATTTATACCACATCTTTATATTATCTTTATCTTTCTCAATTTTTTTTTTTTTTTATGTAACAATGGGTTATCCCCATAAATGTTTGAATAAACGAAATTAGTTTGAAATCGATGATATTATCGAACAATAAGATAGATTGATTTTAGGATGGATGGTGGGGGATTGGGTGGGGTGGTGGGGTGGGGAGGGGAGGTTGAAAAGGAGTAGGAGTTAGTCAAGGTAACGATGATGGGTAATCGGTAAAGTTATCAGAGAATTTCCACACACACACACCCACCAACCCCACCCCACCCCACCCCCTCCTACCTCTTTGCAAAACTCCGTTTCCATTTTCCATCTTTCTCCTCGTGTATTCCCTTATCTTCATTACTTCCGTCCCATCATCACTTTCCTCCTTTCACGTTAAAGTGAAATGTTATATTACTGGTTTGGCCTTGCAAAGTCATGTTAAAGTCAAATGGGGTTGCAAAGGTTGATATTGTTGGTAACAGTGGTAGTAAATTGTAGTTGGTAGTCCTTGTGATATGGGGTTAGTTGGTATAGTGATTGGGGTGAAAAGAGGGTTGACCTCGTGAGCTTTGCTTAGGTTGAGAGAAAACGTAAATTCATGAAATCGAAGGATTAATGTAAAATCCTTTCATTCCCCTCACTCCTCCCACTCCCCCCCCTTCCCTCTCTCTCGTTTTCTATTTTACAGAAATTCTGTCGGTGGATTTGTCCGATTTACAGTATCTTCATTGTTATCGTAGTTTCATTGTATTTTCGTGATTTCGATACAATTCCTTTATTGTAACTTGAACATTGTTTTTAGGAAGTTGTATGTTAATGGAAAACCATAGATAAAGTATTGTCACGAATGTTATATAATTTTCCCCTTTATTCGAAACGTATATTTATTAAGTGAGAGGAGGATGAGGAGGAGGGAATGGGGGAGGGAAAATATACGTATACACAACGATTTATTTTTACGATTGAATTTTTTTTTTATTAATCGGACAAATGATATAAATAATTCATATAATTATTGGTTCATATAATTATTGATATTGTATAATATCGATTTTTATTATTATTATTATTATTATTATTATTCTTTTTTTTTATTATATTATTTTTATTATATATATATTATATATTATATATATTTTTTATTATATTATTTTTTTATAATTATTGGGAATAGAAAAATATTAATTTTATATTACAATTTGCGATGCATAAATTATCGAATGATATTATATAATATCGATTTTTATTATTATTATTATTATTATCCTTTTTTTTATTATATTATTTTTTTATAATTATTGGGAATAGAAAAATATTGATTTTATATTACAATTTGCGATGTGTAAAGTATTGAATGATATTGTATAATATCGATTTTTATTATTATTATTATTATTATTATTATTTTTTTTTTTTTTTTAATCATTCCACGACTTAAATTCACAATATCAAAATAATTGTCACGCGTGTACATACATAAAACCATACTCCTCGAGTAATATTAAATAAATAATTCATTTTTCTATGAATATCAAACAAAAATTGTGCCCAATAGTCGTCTGATCCAATCAGTGATCAATATAATATTAAAGTAATGATGATTCGTAGAAGATATTTTTGTAATCTTCAAATAAAGTCGATCATTATCATTAGTAGAATTAAAAAAAAAAAAAAAATGCTAGACAAGAAGGAAAGAAGGAAGGAAGGAAAGATAGAAAAAGGGAAAAAGAAAGATAGAAATCTACGAGGACAGAGAGTTCGCATGCTTAACACGCGTGTCAAGTGCTACTAGGGGTGAAAACTTGAAAACTAGAGCACGGAGAAGAAAGACGGTAGTTAGAAAAGAATAGCAAATCTCGTTGAGTTATTTCTCTCTCTCTTTCTCTCTTTCTCTCTTTCTCTCACACACACACACACACGCACGTGCACACATATACATTTTCTTTCCATCTTTCATCGCTATCCAACTTTTTTTTTTCTTCTTCTTCTTCTTCTTCTTCTTCATCCGGGATATGCCACTTCTTCCTTCTCTTTTCATCTAACTCACTCTCTCTCTCTTTTTTTCTTTTCTCTTTTTCTCTCCTACAAACCCGGAAGAATGGAAGAAGTGAAGTACGGGTCAACCTCTGCACCAACCCTTTTGTCTCCGACTACGAAAAGCACTCGGTTAGAGTTTCCCTGGGTGTAAGATAGAAAGAGACGGAGATATTGGAAATTTCAATAGCTTAGAAAATAAAGTAAGAAAGAAAGAGAGAGAGAGAGAGAGAGAGAGAGATAGGGATGTATCGGAAAAAAGGATTAAATAATTTGTACATTTTATTACTTGTTAGTATACTTTTTATTTTATTTGTTTGTTTGTTTGTTTTTTTTTTATTATTATTATCATTCGTTTTAATTAAATCCTTAAATCGATACATATTATCTAGGATAGAATAATTTCTTTATCTTTCTTTTTATAACTTCTTTCTTTCTTTCTTCCTCCTTCTCGTATTTCAGCATCGTCATTTAAGTCTCGTCTTTCTATCGTTATTACAGTTTTAAAGCAAACCTTGGGAAGAAGATGTTTGATCGTAAATCTCAAGCAAAGTTTAATTATTATGATCGCGTAATCGATATGACCGAACGTGTACCGGCTGTGTTATCCTTGTTTTAATTATATTAGAGAGATATCTTTATTATAATATATATAATATTATTTAATAATCAAATATTTCTATATATTCATTATTTTAATATTAATCAAATCACACATTACTGATTTGTATACTTTTACGATATAATTATTATTAATCCACAATTATTTATTCAATTATATCTTTTTTTTTTAATGATTAGTTTTTATTAACACACGAGACAGTAGAATAAGTTGTTGTATTATTATTTTGATCCAATCATATATCATATTAATTTATATTACTTCTTTCTTTTATTTTATTTTATTTTATTTTATTTTATTTTATTTTTGATCCAATCATATATCACATTAAGATATATTACTTCTTTCATTTTATTTTATTTTAATTTATTTTATTTTGTTATTGTTCTTCCATATTAAAATTTAATCAAAGTTTATGCTTCGTTTATTCCTTTATTATTATTATTATAATATTAATATTATAATAATCAAATATTTCTATATATTCATTATTTTAATATTAATCAAATCACACATTACTGATTTGTATACTTTTACGATATAATTATTATTAAACTCGATTATTTATTCAATTATATCTTTTTGTTAAATCTATTTAAATCAAATGTATACTTTTTTTTAATGATTATTTTTTATTAATACATGAAACAGTAGGATAAGTCATTGTATTATAATTTTGATCCAATCATATATCATATTAATTTATATTACTTCTTTCTTTTATTTTATTTTATTTTATTTTATTTTTGATCCAATCATATATCATATTAATATATATTACTTCTTTCTTTTATTTTATTTTATTTTATTATTGTTCTATTTTTTGTTAACACACGAGACAGTAGAATAAGTCATTGTATTATAATTTCGATCCAATCATATATCATATTAATTTATATTACTTCTTTCTCTTTTTTATTTTATTTTATTTTATTTTATTTTATTTTATTTTATTATTGTTCTTCCATATTAAAATTTAATCAAAGTTTATGCTTCGTTTATTCTCGATCAGGAATATTAAAGGATATTCATAGAAGGGTTCCATCATTTGTCGTACTTTTTTTCCAATCCTTTGTTCTGATGCCTAAAGGTACTACTATACTACTCTTCACGTATCAAAGCATACGATCGAGGAAGATGAGAAAACGTTAAAAAGCCAACGAGAAGACAGAGATAGAATGAGAGGAAAAGAAGGAGGGAAAGAAAAAGAGCTGAATTTTTTTTCGTAGGCTCCAACATCGCGAACCCTTCTTCCCTCATTGACTAACTCACAGTATGTGTATGTGTGTGTGTGTGTTTCGTATTCGTCCAGTTTCATATTTCATGGCTTGTCTCGTTTACTCTGCCCTTACAGCTTTTCCACTGGCGAGTTCCATTTCTCGTTCACAACCCCCTCCCCCTCCCCCTCCTCATCCACCCGTTTCTACCCCCCCTCTCTTTCTCTTTAAACTCCTTGAGTTCTATCCACCACCTTTTTTCTATTTCTTTCTCCTTTTTTTGTTCCTTTTTTTCGGGGGTTTTTGTTTTTCTCTTCAAACTTTTTGGATTCTAATCCACCGTATATTATTTTTCTTTCTTATTTTTTATATAACATTTTTTGTTATCTCATAATTTATCTTCTTTTTTGTTACACTTATAATTAATTTTCATTTGTTTTTATTCGAAACGTTACTTTTATTATTTCTTCTTGTTTCTTATATTCTCTTCATCTCTCTCACACACACACACATATATATATAATATTTATTTTTTTATTTTATACACCTCACTTTTTTATTTTTTGCCTCTTTTATTACGCACACACACACACATAAGTTTACTCATTCAAATTATTTCTCTCTTTCTGTTTTTTTACATTCCTCCTTTTTTTTTCTATGCTTTTTCCATCGCGTATCCTCCTCTCGGGATTTTGTTGATGACGATATTAAAATGACAAGGAGAATATGAAAATGAAAATGAAAAAAAAAGAAAAGGTCGTGATCTATTTTTTTTCTTTTTTTTTGAATATGTTTATCCACCTAGTTCATCGGTTCATCCAATATTCCTTTTCTTCTTCGTCGTCCTATTCTTCTATCTCTCGCTCTCCTTTTTTTTTATTTTTTCTTCTTCTTCTTTCGATCAAATTTGAAATCAAACTTTGTATTCTCCTAGGATTATTATCGATCCCTTTTTTTTTTTTTAACTAGGGAAGAATATTATTTTTTTCGTAGTTAAAGTTTTTCGAAACGATGTATTTATTTTAAATGGATGAACAAAAAACAAATATTAGACACAAGTATATACTGATGAGCGTTTCAATTATTTTATGCAAAATTTTCCAATCAGATTATAATTTTTTTTTTTCTTTTTTTCTTCTTCTAAATCATCGAAATGTTTTTTTTACGAGATTTTTTTTTTTTTTTATTATTATACTCATATTTATTTATACAATATAATGTGTTAAAAAGAACGTTGTGGAAAATAAAACTGGGACACTCGTGGTACATATTTATGATTGTTTGTTGGTAGTTTTCTAATAATGCAGATCGTTAACGAGTGTCCACAATATTTCACACTTTCGTCCCACGTGTTTTACTTTGGCAACAGTACTTTCATTTCACCAACCATGACTCGAATTAAACTTCCTTCCTTCATTTTCAAAAGTTTTACTTTTTCCTCACATAGAAAGATACGAGTTGTTATATATTTTTATGGGTGTTTATGTGTATGTGTGTGTGTGTACATTTATACATGTGTACATTTAGTATATCATAGAAACTTATATAATTATATTATTATAAAAAAAAACACTTGTTTAATCGATATATTAAACTATATTTACAATAATATAAATAATAACAATATATTAATATTGTTATTATTTATATAATATAATTTTATATTATAATATAATTTAATATAATATTGTTAATATAAATATTAACAATAATATATACTTGAATTTTAATTACTTGAATATATCGTATTTTCTTAATTTGATAATTTTATTTTTCATATTATTAATATTGCGAAATATCTAATTCCCTGTGAGTAAAAGTATTCTCCTATTTTTATTTTTTATTTTTTCTTTTGCTTGGCAGATTCTTTGTTTATTTTTTCCCTACATAAATATAATTATGCTAAGTCATGTTCAAAGAAATTTACAAAGTTTTCCCCTTCTTATTTTCAGAAATTACCTCCCTCATCTTTTCTCAAGTTAAACGATTTGCATAACATAATATCTTAATAGAAATATTTATACTTTATTGATATAAACTTATTCTAATACCAATTAACTTTTTTCCATAATTTTCATAATACGAGTCCCAAAATAAGATTCATATTATTCTAATCAACATTAATTAAATAATTCATTGAAAATTAATTATTGTTTCATACCACTAATCATTTAATTCTCCTAACACCCAATCAAATAAAAATAAAAATAAAAAAAGAAAAAAAACAAACGTTATCCCAATCAAGCATTAAAAAAACGTAATTCATTAGAGATGTTTAATTAAAAGGAACCGGTATTCCCTTCAGATGAGGGGGAGGGGGAAGAATACTTTCAAGATTTGATACTGGATTAATCTTGGAACAAAGATTCTGAATAAGCCACCGTAGCTATACCATTTTGTTTATCCAAGCTTGAAAGTACACCAACACCACTACCACCACCCACCCACCACCAGAACCAGTACCAGTACCAACATCAGCATCGGTGCAGTTGCAGTAGGAACCCAGTAACCCAGGATATACTGGGCTGAACATATTGAAACGCCCACCACCACCACCTGCAAACTGTGCGCCCGCGTGCTGCTAAATTAACGTCAAGCCATGCTGGTATTTAGGCCAACTGTGCTGCTTCAACCCCCTCCCATTCAACTCCATAGCACACCCCCTTCTCAACCAACACCCCTCCCACCCTCCACCTGCTCCCCTTTTGCTTCTCCTTCTCCCCCCACCCCCACCCTCCCCCTATTCAACCTCCCCATCCTTCAGTTCGTATTTTCACCCTCGAGCCATTCGTTATCATCCCTGCTGTCTTTCTTCTTCTCTTTTTCGATCACCTGTGAAAAGGAAACTTATATTTACTCCTACCTCCCCACTACACCCCACCCCGATCCCCAAACCACTGCTACGGTTTTCATTTAAACATTAAAAAAAAAAGTATATAGGAATATTTTACGATAGGTTGGATATTCAATTGGTTCGTTATTCAGGGGTGGAGGGGGTTGTAAATCGTATTTTAAATATTTTTTTTATTCAAATTTTGTTTCTAGATATAATTATTATTCTTGCAGCAAATTGAAAAGGTATAAAAAAATTATTACGTTATATACGAAATAGTTGTGTTAGTAAAAATGTTGTTAATTTTACGATAGGTTGGATATTCAATTGGTTCGTTATTCAGGGGGAGGGTTAGGGGGTTGTAAATCGTATTTTAAATATTTTTTTAAATTCAAATTTTGTTTCTAGATATAATTATTATTATTTTGTTGCAGCAAATTGAAAAGATATAAAAAAAATTATTACGTTATATACGAAAATAGTTGTGTTAGTAAAAATTTTGTTAATTTTACGATAGGTTGGATATTCAATTGGTTCGTTATTCAGGGGTGGAGGGGGTTGTAAATCGTATTTTAAATATTTTTTTAAATTCAAATTTTGTTTCTAGATATAATTATTTTGTTGCAGCAAATTGAAAAGATATAAAAAAAATTATTACGTTATATACGAAAATAGTTGTGTTAGTAAAAATTTTGTTAATTTTACGATAGGTTGGATATTCAATTGGTTCGTTATTCAGGGGCGGAGGGGTAGGGGTTGTAAATCGTATTTTAAATATTTTTTTAAATTCAAATTTTGTTTCTAGATATAATTATTATTATTATTCTTGCAGCAAATTGAAAAGATATAACAAAATTATTACATTATATACGAAAATAGTTGTGTTAGTAAAAATTTTGTTATTTCTACGATAGTTAATTATTTTTATAATATTATTATTGATATTTGTTTTTGTTTTGATAATATTATACGTCAATAAATAATATTATTTCATATTTATGGGGAATATATATATATATTTGTTATTGATCGTTACTTTACGAACATAATACGTGTTTTCGATATTAAAATGTTTGTAATAATTTGTAATGATTTATTCAATCAAATGTAAAAGGAGTTTCTTGTGTCGTTGGCATTACCATGACAACATCGAAACTATTTTCTATGGTTTCACAAGAGGCCGCGTCAAATCGTACTCAATCCAACTGTGATCCATTACAAACGAATGGGATTCGATCTAGGAATACGTCGAAATAAAATCAGGTCATCGTTGCTCGTTTACCTCGCATTAACGCGAATCACACATATTAATAATAATAATAATAATAATAATAATCTAGTTTATTAAATTACGTTATTATCGAACATCCTACGAAGTGTTTTATCACTGTTATCATTCATTCTTTTGTTTCTAATGCAAATTACTATGTTCTTCGAATATATCCCGTTGTTTTTTTTCTTTTCCAAGCTGTTTCTCAAGCAACTCATCATTCTCGTAATAAGGTATATCTATAATAATAGGAAATTATTTTACTTTATTATCATTCTTGATAATTGTCTTTTATTTCATTGTAGAATGTGTCGGTAAATTACAGTAGTAGAAATGAGTAATTTCTTTGATTTCAATTTCTAAACGATGAATAACATTTTTTTTTTAATCTTCAGATATTAAAGTGTTAGGATAAAAAGTCTATTATATGTGTGAATGAATTTTTTATTTATTGGCACAAAATAAAATAAAATTAAAAAATCTTATAAAAAGGTTTTAGAAAAATTTTAATTGTCAAATAAGTTCAATAACTAGTCAAATAAATAATTATATTAATATTATATAGAATAATGTTATATATATATTATAATATTATTATACAATATACAAATACATTTGCATTGAAATCGGACACAGAAATATGCAATTGGTCAGTGATATAATATTTATCATTAATTCTATAATTTATCTTTTTTATTTTTTTTTTTCTAGTTGAATTGAAATCTCGAGCATGAACGAACATCATCATCATAACGATCATCATTCGACCGTGAATATTGGACTTGAAACTTTTGTTTAGTATTAAAACGAGTTGTATATTCTCACTCGTTAAACTTAACATTGCACATAGAAAGATAGAAACATAGGATAGACCAAGAGAAAGAGAAAGGGAAAGAGAAAGAGTGAATGAGAGAGAGAGAGAGAGAAGGAAAACGTGTATGTGAGTTAGTGAAGGCGATTAGAACGTTAACCATGTGGAATCGTATTAGTGTGTGTCATCTCTAACGGGGCATACGATTGCTGTAGTAGTTAATTAACATCAACCTAAACGATTTTTGCTTTAAAGGAAACCTGTAACACGTGTCTGTGGTTTCCTGTTATATTATCCCTCATACATGTACACACACACATATATATATATCTCACAAATATATATATCAAAACTTTTCACAACCCATCCTCGTATTGAATAGGGGAAAAAAGTTTTATCTTTTTTTTTTCGTATTTATTTTTCCGACGAATGAGGAAAATATGAACAAAAAATTGGACTTGAATACTTTCTTGCCTGCTTCAAAAAAAAAATAAAATAAAAAAAATTAAAAAAGGAAAGGATAAGTAGAGAGGGAATAAATTATGATTTATAAAAGAATTAAAAAAAAGTATTAATAATATCTTAAAGTACGAGAGATGGGGGTGGGGTTGTATTAAAAGTATGAAATTTTCTTTAGCGAGGATTATTATTTAACGTCGTTTTTACCATACGTTGCTATTCACGAAAATTTTGTGGTTAATATGGATCCTTTGATTAAGTTTCTTAATTAAGCTTTAGCTTTGCCATCCACCCTGACCACGTTCCATTTATTATCCTACTTTCTCTCTCTCTCTTTCTTTTTCTTTCTTTCTTTTATGTAATTTAAAATGAAAATCTCCCCGTTAGTTCAACGATAAGAACGAAACATAACACGAACGAACGATATCGTTAAATTATATTTCTTATAATTGCAAATATTTTCTTCCACTTTATTTTATGTTATTTTTTTTCTTTTTTTTTTTTCAATTAAATCTTCATAAATTTAATCTGAGATCCACAAGTGGTTTATTTTGTTGTTTCTTTTATTAAACTTTATTTTGAGTATTATCGATCTACCATTTTTTTTTTTTTTTAACCCAAGTCCATTGGTCATTATTTCTGTGATTATTGTTCCGTTTGATGAACGTAAATGTCATTAGTATTGAAATTAACGAGTGTTGATTAATTGAACTTCAATGACTTGGTTCGTATGGTTGAACGAGTAATTTGCATACTTCTTTGGCGATCTGCCATTTGTGACAAACCGTCTCTTTCCTTTTATATCTTTACGTTTTTATTTTCTTTTCAAGGTTGAGTCTTTTTTCTAATCAACCATTTTAAAGATAAATTGTAAATAATTTATTATTTAATTAGAACAATTTTTGTTCATTTTTGTTTCCAATAATTGTATGAAATGTTGGAATATATATTATCTTTTATTATTTTTTCAATTACATTTGAATTTTTGTATTCTATACCAGGCGAATAATATTTTTCGATTGCCACGAAGGACATCGAGAATTTTTCTTTGATTATTCGAAAAATACCAGGAACGCCGATAAAAAGTTCTTAGAATTCGGCCTTCGCCTTCCTACAAATACCATTCGAATAATTTAATACGATTAAATTTTTTTCTACACGCTTATCTGCGCAGATACACTATTTTATATATATAAAATGAATATATATGCGAAAGAAAAATAAATCGAGTATAATTTTAATAATTATTAACATTTGTTATTATTACAACAATATTGTAATAATATTTAAATAAATAAAGAATCAATTATATTTCAAAATAGTGTTGGTTTCAAGTTTCTACGATTTTCCGTTCTGAAGATATCGTTTTTGAAAGATTGTAATATTAATAACAAATCAAATTTATAATAACAATATTATCTAAATATTTAAACGAGTTAAGAATAAATTATCCTTGATAACAGCGTTGATTTCAAGTCCGTACGACTTTTCGTTCCAAAGATATTGATTTTGAAAGATTGAAATATTATTAACAAATTCGAATTTGTTATAACAATATTTTTCTAATAGTTCAATATATAGAGCATTGATTATGTGTAAAAATAGTGGTGGTTTCAAATTTCTACGACTTTTCGTTCCAAAGATATCGGTTTTAAGAGTTTAGAAAAATTATTAACAAATTAGATTTTATTATAACAATATATGTTGAATATTTAAATATATAGATTATCGATTATGCTTGAAAATGGTGGTGGTTTCAAGTCTCTACGATTTTCCGTTCGGAAGATATTGTCATTTAAAAAAATGTTCATTCATAATTTGTATAATGTATTCCGACAATGATAGTAATAGTAATAGTAATAGTAGTAGTAGTAGTAGTAAAGACGCGTAAATTCTAAGAATTTATGTAGGTCACTGGGTTACTGGGTCAATGAATGAAATTATATAGGTTAGTAGGTCAAAGTAAACATTGGAATATTTCGGAAACTAAAAGTCGGAGAAATTTCAAACAAATATCGTTTTAAAGCACTAAATTTTCTCTATTTTTTAAACCTATCGTCAATTATTTATAAACAATTAGTTATAAACAATTTGTTTATAAACAAATTTTTAGGAATTAAATATACATCGTCTTCTTACGGTAATACATTGAAATTTTCATTGAATATATGAAATAACATTTTAAATAAACAAAATGATAATAAACAATTTGTATTTTTTAATTGAAAAATAAGTTGATAATATTAATAATTATATTTGAAATTCAAATGAGAATATCTCAGGAACTAGAAGTCGTAGAAACTTGAAACAAACGTCATTTTAAAGTTTAGAATTGTCTCTATATTGTTAATAATTAATTAACAATTTGTTATAAACAATTTTTATAAACAGATTCATACGAATCAATTCTTCGTATTTTCCCAACAACCGACATAGTATTGCTAGTGCTTAAAAAAAAAAACATTAAGATAAACAAATTATTAATAAACAAATGATATTTATTATATTATTAAAACCAATAACATTTTTTATTTGCATTCGAATATCTCGAGAACTAAAAATCGTAGAGACATGAAACAAACATCGTTTAAAAGGGCGCAAAATTTCTTATCTTTAAATCGTATTGTTAATAAATAACACATTATCGTACAAATATATATTTTTATGATAGTTAAAAGATATCCCCGGTGATACATTAAAAATTGCGTTCTCTCGTATTTTCTATTACGCATTTTCCTGGAATAGACGGGGGTGGAAAAATCAAATAGAAATAAATGTTTTCAATCGTATTACGTATATATTTACTTATATATCTTCCTATATAAGTGTATGTACGTACCTGTAAATCTATTCTTAGATACGACACGTATATATTGGGTCGGGGAAAAAGTATTTTCGTATTTTATCCCTCCGATAAATTCAGATTTCAAGCTCGCATTATTCGAGTAATACTAATCGAAACCAACGATATTTGAGATCGTTTGAAAGCTGACGTATCACAGCTGTAATAATAACAAACAAATTATCAACGTTTATCTCTATTCGTTCGAAAATTACATTTTTTTCTCTTCTTCCTCTTCATCTTTCGAAAAATACGAGAAAAAAGAAATATTTTTTCCCCGACCCAATAGATTTTTTTTTCCTAGTGCAATGAGAATAGAACGCGTTCTGGGATTATAACGAACTGCGCAGAATCAACTTTCTTCGAGCGTTTCATGGTAAAACCTTGAGACTACTTCTTCTCTTCTGTAGGTCGTAGGCAAGCTGGGGAAGCTTTTCAGGAAATGAAAGGACGACCTCGGCAAGGAACAACTACTACTACCGTTGACTGAGGGGAGAAGGGGGAAGGGGAGAAGGGGGTTGGGGGGAGGGAAAGAGGGTTACTGTCATCATAATCATTCGCAATTGCTCTAGTAAGAACCGGGTGCTAACATCGACTAGTCGTTGTCGTTCGTATTTCCTTGGCCAGATGTTAAAAGGCATAAATGAAGCTCGTTATATACGAGAATAGAAATTGAAAGAGAGAGAGAGAGAGAGAATAAAATAAAAAGGAAACAAAAAATATGAACTAACTGTTGTTGAATTCAAAGCAATGCAACAAGCATATTACGCGTTAGAGTAGATTTTTATTTTGTCTCTAATTATTTTTAGTTCTCGTTTTATAATATTTTCACACTCTCGTTGCAAGATATTTTCTTATTTTTTTTTTTTTTTTTTTTTTATAGTAATTAATATTTATTTCTTAGATACAAATTTTTAATTAATTTTCATTTGGCTATATCGTGTATATATTTTTATTTATTATTTTTATTTAGAAATTAATAAGAATTAATTAAATTAATTAATTAATAATAATAATAATTTAATTATTAAGAAATTAATAAGAATAAGAATTTATTTAAAAATTAAGGATTGGGAAGAACAGAAATTTGACGATTTACAATGGGTGATGCGATAATTTTTTGTAACTAAATAAAAGTTAACAGAAAGTATCAGCCTTAATATTTTCACACTCTCGTTGCAAGATATTTTCTTCTTTTTTTTTTTTTTTTTTTTTATAGTAATTAATATTTATCTCTTATTGTTGGATACAAATTTGTAATTAATTTTCATTTGGCTATATCGTATATATATATTATATTTTTATTTATTATTTTTATTTAGAAATTAATAAGAATTAATTAAATTAATTAATAATAATAATAAATTTAATTATTAAGAAATTAATAAGAATAAGAATTTATTTAAAAATTAAGGATTGGAAAGAACAGAAATTTTGACGATTTGCAATGGGTGATGCGATAATTTTTTGTAACTAAATAAAAGTTAACAGAAAGTATCAGCCTTTTTTTTTAATCTTTTTCTATTCTACACTTCTAGGGAAACACTAATCTTAAACGATCAAGGATCAAGGGAAAGAACGTTAATCTAAAGTAACTCTCGTGGGAAAGTAAAACTCACTTTTACGATCGTTTGTTCCACTTTTGTAAGATCTTTTTCGAATTGCCTTTGAATAATCTCAATGTGAAGTAAGAGATAGAGGTAGAGTAGTTGATTCGATCCTACAGGATCTTTGGTTTTTCTTAATCTTCTTGAATATTCTTGAATAAGGAAAGAGAAGAGATCAAAGGAAAATCAAATGTATCATTTTAATCGATAATTAAATTGTTGATCTCGTTAAAACATTGTACGAGACTTTTCCCCCACCCACCCCCCACTCCACCCTCACTCCACCCCCCTACCCATAATTCTGAGATCTCATTTCTTATTTTTTTTTTTTTTTCTTTTTTTCTCACTTCGTTCGCACGAATTTCATAATCTCCTGTCTCGTTTTTTCTTTTTATCGATGAAGAAAATACATAAAGAAGGGAAGAGTCGTGTTAGCATCATTGTCAGTTTCTAACAATAAACGTTGTTCCATAGACAATGTACCTTATTTCAAAATGTTTTTTCTTTTTTCTTTTTCTTTTTTCTTTTCCTTTACCTTCAACACCATATTTAGTCTCACGTGTTGCATATAACCGAGCACACATCGTTTTTGCATAAATTTATCTACGCGTATAGGTTTTATGTTAAATATCGTATAATAATCTGTGTTGATAATTATGACGACGGTGGAAATTAAATTGAGAAAAAAAAGAACAATATTTGGAAAAAAGTACGTCGTGTAAGATTTATTTTGAACACATTCAAAATTACTTCACGTTAAATCAAAAATTGAAAAATATTATTATTATATTATTTTTATTATTGTAAAAATATATTATTTTATTATTATTATATATTATTATTATATTAAATTTAATTAAATCAAATATTTATATATTAGAAAAATAAATCGTAGAAAATCAAAATTTGTAACGTATAATATTTTCTTTCGTTTTCCACTGTTTTTTTCACAATTATCGATGCATCGTATGCATCGAATTGCATTAGGGATTTATTACTTGATCAAAATTTAATTTGAAATATTATTTTTATTTTAATATTTTTGTTTCGTCTAATAATTATAATCATTCAAAGTAATCGTATTAAATTTATACGAGAAAAACGATGACGTGAAAATATTCTATCTTGATAGATGAGTGTTTCATTCTTATATAAAAATACACATAAATGTGTCTATATATATGTATACTTAAATACAAGTTATGTATTGTATGTATATATAAATACAAGAAGGTTAGTAAAAATTTTATTTAATAAAATAAAATTTTTCTTAATAAAAATTAAATTAATAAAAATTAATAAAAATTTAATAAAAATTTATTAATAAAAATTAATAAAATTTAATGAAAATTTATTATTAAAAATTAATAAGAATTTAATAAAATTTATTACTAAAAAATTAATAAAAATTAAATTAATAAAAATTAATCAAAATTTAATAAAAATTTATTAATAAAAATTAAGAAAAATTTCATAAACATTTCCGCCAAGGAAGAAGGGAAAAGATCGTTAACTGGATTTTCTCAAGTTTCCCACTCGTTACATGATGAAATAAATTTTCTTATTTTTTTTTTCTTGATGACGTAAATATATATACATACGTGTACATATGTATGTACTTACAAGAATCTTGCATGTATACTTAAGGATGATTTTTCTCGTCAAAAGTTGTATAGAAGATTATGAGTAACCACCACGTGAATGGTGACTCACAATCAGTTGCGTTCACCATGTTGCGATAGGATTTATGTATATATATGTAATACATTGGTATGTGTCTGTATACATGTGTGTATATATATTTATACACGTAAAAGCACCTTTTGATGGACGTAGTATATATTGCATAGCAAATACACGTAGGTCGTTTAACTGTTTCTTAACTTTTCTTTATGATTTCTTAACCTTTTCTTCACTTCTTTGTTGTGTCTGTACTTTAATAATGTTTAATAAGATTATTAGATAAAAAAAAAACAAACAAAGATGAGATTAGATATCGAATCAATTTGATATACTCATTCTGATTCGAATCTTAATTATTTTGAGATTTAATAAATAACGTTAATTATAAATTAATATATATAAATTAATATATAATATAATATATATAAATTAATATATAAATTAATTATAATTATATATAATATATAATTATATAATTAATATACGTTAATATAAATTAATTGGATTTTAATTATAAAAGGTAAACGAGAAAAAAATTGTACGAAATCTGTACGAAAGCTTTTTGTTGTTTATTTTTTTTTTTTATTCTTTGATTCACCTCACCCTATAATTATTACAGGTAATAATTTTTTTTTAATTTACAAAAATAGAGAATAAATGTTAGGAATAATATACTAATAAATATTTAATGAAGAATTATATTATTATCGATGAGATGTTTCGATTAGATTCATTTTTTTAGCTTTGAAATATTAGAATTAGGGACAAGAAAATATAATTGTGTGGATCTCTTTATCGATCGTTATCAATGTTAACACGTTACCCTACTAAAAATAACTAACGACGGTAATGACTATACGCATATGAATCATCACGTAAAATCGATATGAATTTTCTACGTTTGATAATCTAAATTAATGGAATAGAGGAAGTTTTAATGGAAAAGGAAATGAAAGATGCGATCGTACGATATCGCAAATATATATATATATATATATATTTTTTTTGTTCATATCATAGAATAAATAAATTAACATAAACTAATACTTAATAACACAATATATAATATAATTCCTTAATCTACATAATAATATAAAATGTTTTTAAAATATAAACTGTAGGGGTTGGTGGTGTTATTAATACAAGTCACATATTTTTTTTTTATATATATATTTTTTTATTATGAATTATTTTTATAAATTGTTTCTTTATTAATCTAATAATAATAATAATAATAATAATAATCTCCGTTCGGGGTCGGAAATAGAATAACCCCGAGGTATACCCTGCCTGTCGTAAGAGGCGACTAAAAGGGTTCATAGGTCTAACAAAAATTAAAATAATAATAATAATAATAATAATAATAATCATTAAAGAAAATTTACGAATAGGGAATAGTGGCCATATAATTATAATCCATTCGTAAATCATATTTTTAGAATAAATATAAGCTTACAAAATTTATTCATGTACACGCAAATACACGTACACACACACACACACACACATAGATATACACCTACGCACGTAGAAAGCGATTATTTTTTCTTCAACCCACGATAATGCGAGAGAACTCAGTTCAACACCTTTTTCGAAGTATCGTTTCCTCTCGAACGAGTTCGTCGAACCGGCTTCCTTCCAATTTTCGCATTCGTGTTTTTTCTATGAATTTGGAATAAATCCAAGAATCGATTGAAGGACGATGCAACACACGACCTCCCTATTTTTCTATCACATCTTTCCTCAAATGTTTTCTCTTATCCCACGATATTCCATTGGTTTATTCTGAAATATCCTATATTTCATTTTTATTCATTATTAAATATATAATTCGCGAATTGTTATTACATTTATTTTATTATACAATTTTATTGAACTAATTTACAATTTTTCAATCGTATTTGAAGGGAATTTGTTTGGATATTTTTTTATTAACTATTTTCAACATTTCGTATCTTACACTTAACTGTTTTTATTACGACTGTACTTCCAGGTATATTTCAATCCAGGTAAAACACACACACACACACACACATACTCGTACACACGTATTGCGTAGACCATAGTTTCGATTTTCCCTGTTGAATATTTAAATTTAATCATGTTCCACGTGCAAAGAGGCCCAAACACAACATTCTTTTCCTAATTCTGTTTTTGTCGGGGGACCAAAAACTGAAATAATTAACAAAAATGTTCGCGAATTCGAACGTTCCTTTCGTAATCACGAAAGATATTCGACGCTCGAAGTTAATTACTCGTCATTTGCCGAGGAAAACTATCTATGGAATGCTAAAGTGAAAAAGCAATGATAATTCGTGAGAATAATTCTGAGTGATTTTTGAGAAATTTTCAAACGCAGATAATCGAAACGTACCGTACAATAATTTTCCTCGTATTTCTAATAACAATTGACATTTTATTATCACGATTTTCGTATCACAACACACCAAAAAAAAAAAAAACAAATCTAATCGAATTATTTAATAATTTGTGCAATAAAAAATGCTGTCGAATTTTTTAAATATTTTTTCTTTTTTTTTTAAATGAAATAAAACTGTTGAAAGAAACACCTGTGTCTCTTCAACGATTTCGAGAAATCTAATTAATTATAGGAAATGTGTAGCTCAGAGATTTACACGTGTTAGAAGTGCACGTTTAAAATAGGATTTGGTCCAATTACAATGTCACTTTCCATTGAGAATTGTACGATTAACACAACCATTGCAATTACTTACTTGCGTGTACATGTGTAGACGTTGTATACAGACTAACGTATATAAATGAGAGAGAGGATACACATGTAAAGGATAGATTCATTATCAACGCGTGGAATTGCACTTACATTGCATTAACATAGATGCAGGTATTTGGGCCAATAGTGATCGATAATTGTAACATTTATCAGTTTACTTTAGTTTGTTCTATTCGTAAGACAATATCAAATATTTACACACACACATATTCGTAATATTAAATTATTGAAAAATTTATTTACTCGATGTTATAAAATAATTTTTTT
>NW_025113129.1:2847729-2891509 GCF_010416935.1 Polistes fuscatus
TTAGGATAATTTTATTTCGTAAAATTGCATGGGAGTATTTTTATATTTTACGAATAATTTTGATATTTAATACTATTTATATATTTTGTATAGTATTTTTTTTTTTTTTTAGGATAATTTTATTTCGTAATAATTGCACGGAGTATTTTTATATTTTACAAATAATTTTGATTGCATATTAATTTATTTTTAAATAAATAAATAAATAACACGATAGGCATAGCTATTTTTTTTTTTTTTTTTTAATTAAATATTTAGATTTTAATTTTTTATAATAACACGATCGAAATTATTTTTTTCTAAATTATATTATCCCAGTAATATATTTATGGATAGACCAACGATATTTACAATACAAACATGAATGATAAAATACTGTGTTGCAATAAATGCATCGTCATGACATCATCGCCCACAAGTGCAATGGTTTTCACTTAAATGGCATAGCAGAGACAAAATTTCATTTTCTAGGAAGTGTCAACTCCATTTGCAAGCTAATGCAATATATAAAGGATGCTTAGAATGTTGCACTTGTAACAAATGCCTTTTATTTACGACATTTTCGATCACGTATGCAGTATGTAACACATGAACACCCACACATATACATTTATAATATTACTCACTTTTATACATACATACATACATACATACATACATACATACATACATACATACTTGTATAGAAAAGATGATGATACCATTACGAGAAAAGCTTTAGCTAGTCAAATTTGAAAGCTGCATTAAAGCACTTATCTCAAAAACGATATCTAGGATATTTCGATTCAATGACATAGAACTTTATCTATCTATCTATATATCTATCTATCTATTTAATCGAAATTTTATTTTCAACGATACAAATGATTAAAGTTGTATCTATGTATGTATGTATGTATGTGTATAATACACGAATATAACAGTTAAAATATATATACATGTATTATAATTGATCATATGAATAACGTATTTTATTTTTAATATTATTTCCTTATCGTTAATACAATATTTTATTTAATGTAAATGCATATTTTAATTTCTCGTATATATATATATATACGTGTAGAAATATTTTGTATATATTTTACACGAGTATATTTGAATAATACGTACGAATGTATGCAAATATTCTCAGTAATTAATTCATCTTATAAATATAAAAAAAAAAAATATATTAATTCCCCTAAGCGATTTGCATTAAATTTATATACGCGTATGAATTGTAATATCTTCATTGAATCCTAAATAACTCCCAATGAGAGTTATACACAATTTTTTTCTCTCTAACATAAACACACGTTCCTTTCTTTCTTTTTATTTTTATTTTTTCTTTTTCCTTACTCACTTAAAAGTCAAAAAAAAGATTTCCCCGAAGAATAAGGGTGTCGTTCGAATGAAAATAAAAAAAAGAAAAAAAAGGGAAACACGTATAGGGAAGATCGTTCTCATAATGATGTGTGTTTATTTTTACTACCACCACAACTACCACCCTCACTACTACTACTACTACTTACTATTACAATGATGCATCTCTGTTATACACTCATCGTGTCATCGTATCGTAATACGACGAGAAAAAAAATAACTTTATCGAATAGTTATAAGCTTGATAGGATAAATAAATAAATGTATAACGTGGGTAGGATTTAAAAAAAAACCATCAATCTTTTGATCTCTGATATTTTTTTTCTTCTTTTTTCTATTTTTATATTTGTTATTTCCTTTGATGATATTTTCACTCGTAACTCGTAGAAGATAGAAGAATTCAGTGTGTTCTCTGACACACATCGAATAATATTCTATCCGATTTTCGAGATTATTTAATCGAATTAATTATTAATATATTATAATAATTTGATGCAACAATAGAAACAATCGATCTTCATTATTTTATTTAATTATTCGAAAGTGAAAAAAAACAAAGTAGAAGAAAATTTTTCAAAATGATCGACACCCATTTGAAAATCAAACGATTAGGTTTTCATCCTTTGCGATACGAAAAAAAAAATCAAAAACAAATTACATTTATTTATTTTAATCGAATAAAAAAAAATTATTCGATAATATTCGGTATTCGAATTAAAATACGAAGAAAAATATTTTCACTCGATCAAAATATACACACTCACATACACATATTAATAAATATATATATGTAGAAATAAGTGAAAATAGTAATAGTAAATAGATGATATACGAGTTCAATCTATGCCATTATTAATCCAAGACACACTCAGTACTGCAACTATGTTCTTGTTCCTGTTTCTTAGTCAGGTAAAAGATAATCCTTGTCATTCGTACTATCATGGTCACATATACATATATAACTGACTGATATACCTGTATATGTGTATATATATATATATATGTATAATAAATTAGGTAGATATGCAAGTTCGTAATATCTAGGCTTTTAATTTCGTAACGATGATCGTGCAAGCGTGCAATTTAGTTTATGAAATCGTGCCTCGAATGGCTACGCGCGTGCGAGAATTATTGGAAGAGGAGGAGGAGGGGGGAGGGGTGGGGAGGGGTAGGGGGGAGAAGGAAAAATATAATAGCAAAGACCCAACGGGGTTTTATATTAATATATCTAACTGACAACGAATAATTTCTAAATCTATCTCGTGAGTTTAAATTTCATACTTCGAATCATATTTTTAGAAATATTTTTTATTTTCTTTTTTTTTTATTAGAAATTGTTTTATTGAAAAATTGTATATATATATATGTGAATGTGTAAACGTGATTATGAATTTTCTTTTTTTTTTTCTTTTCTATTTACTCGATTTAATTTTTCTTTGAACTTATTTCTTTTTTTTTTCTTTTTTTTTTTGTGTGGATTAAATTATTCATTAATTTTTTTCCTATTCCGCTCTGTTTCTTTGATCCTTCTTGTCCTTAACTCGAGGAACGCATACATGTAAATAAGAGGAGTATTATTATCACGTACGGTAATGGTATAGAATTTTGTGGTGTGTGTGGGTGGTGGGAGGTAGAGGTGGAGGAGGCTTACCGGTGCGAGGGAGAGAATAAAAAAAACCCGAACGGATTTAGCAACTATGACGTGGAAAAAAAGGAGAAGAAAGAGAAAAAAATGAAATTAATTGAAAACGAAGAAAAAAGAATCTTTCGCATTTTCCATGGATTCATCGGGGGGGGGGGGGAAATAAAAATCTAAAAGTAATAAAAAAAAGAATTAAAAAGATAGTATTTATCTATTATATCATTCTAGGTAACTTACTTTCCCAAATTAATTACACATACTCGTACACACATACACCACACATATATAGAATTCCTTTTTTACACGAACGTGCGTGTGTATGTTTTATTAAACGGATTACAAACGAATTATTAAACAAGTTAAGAGAAAAAAAAAGGAAATAACGTAGCTATTGTTGAAATCTGAATTGGGAAGCTTTTGTGAATAAGAATGAAAAATAAAATTTTAAAATCAAGAATAAAGAAGAAGAAGATGAAGTAGAAGTAGAAGAAGTAGAAGTAAAAGTCTCGGAACTCGTTTGATGATGCACGTTGGTATATCCTATCGTCGTTGTCATAAAGTAGAAAAGAAAAGGACTTTTTTAAGAGAAAATAAAGGCTTCAAAAACCTGACCTATATACTTTCACACTTCCTAGAACCATCTTGGACAATTTAACTCTCTACAAAACTTCGTATAACTTCTTTTTTTTTTTTTTTTTAAGTCACACGCTTGCTTTAACGTATTCGTACACGTTTATAACGTACATCTCCCCAAATTTTATACCATTTTTTTTTTCATTTTTCATTTATTTTTACAGCCTTTAAATTGTTCCATCATTTTAACAAGAAGTTTTCAAATGTCCCATCATTCCTCCCCTCCCTCCTCCCCCTACTCCCCCCCCTTTTTCGTCTTCCTCGAGTTTTAAATTATACTCAACGTATTAGAATAAATTTTTATACGAAACAGCGTGACGTTTTAAAAAATGTTTCACAAATATCCACTCGAATATAAATTTGTATTTATTAAAGATTTTAATCTGACGAAATTTATGGGGAAAATTTTCAAATTTTGTTCGAGATAATTTGTTAATAATAACATAATTTTATATATATATATATATATATATAACAAAAAATTAATATCAGTCCGAAACGTTTGATTTTCATCGTGAACTTTAAAAAGAAATAAAAGAAATAAAAGAAAGAAAAAAATTGGGTTATAAAGGGTTAAATTTTATACCCGAATAAATTTTCCTTTAAATGCAACGTGTTAAACTCGACGCACAAAGTTCTCATATATAGATATATGCATGTGTAGGAGTGTGTGTGTGTGTGTTAAAGAGAGAAAAAAAGAGAGTAATAGTTTAAATATATAGTAGAAAGCGGTTGCAGGTTTCTACGTTATCGGCCGAGGTTACAGGCACCCTTTTGCCCCTTCCTTCGACCGGATCCGGGCCGTTCCACTTTTATACACACACACACATACACACATATGAAACTTGTCATATTCTGCTGCGCTGACTCCCTTAAAATTGAATTTCTGTGATAAAAATAAAAAGAAAAAGAAAGAGGGAGTGGGATAAAAAAAAAGTGCAATATTACTACGATTTTGTATTTTTTTTTTTTTTTAAAACTCCAGACATTTTTTAATTTGTATTCAATTAAACGGTTCATTCACATATTTTATAATAAATATATAATATTATATATCAATTTATAATAAATAATATATATTTTATAATAAATATATTAATTATATATCAATTTATAATAAATAATAATATTTTATAATAAATATATTAATATTATATATCAATTTATAATAAATATAATAATATTTTATAATAAATATATTAATTCTGAATTTTTTTTTTTATTGAATTTAAAGAAAGGAAAAAAAGGAAAAAAAAATGATCGATAACAAATGATGTTGCATTACATACGAGATTGTCCCTGTGTATGTAGGCGTATAAGTATAATGTTTAAAAGTGGAAAAAAGAACGTTAAAGAAGGTATATATATATATACGGGTGTCGTTTATCGATTGAAACACGTCGTGAGTTCGTTTGCGTGTCCTTATCAATCTTTTATCATAGAAAGAATCGAGAGAAAAAGAGAGAAAGCGCCTATGTATGTCCTTCGAAGTTTCAAACAGACTACTACTATGCGATCATAGAAAATGTTGGTTCTTTATTTGAACGATTTACGATAATATAATGCATGGCAAGAGAAAATGAGTACAAGTGAAAATTCTATTATCTTATATAATATGATATGTGTGTGTGTGTGTATGTGTTACATTATTTTATCGTATTATCAATTAATATTAAATAAATAATTAACGTTACTTTTTTTTTAATCGTAAATAAATTCGCGCAGTGTGCTACGCACAAGATTTCTTTTAAAAGAAATTTTCTAAAAATTTTTCCGATGCATATATATATATATTTTTGTTTTCGTATAAATGAAAAAATAATTTACAAATGATACAGAAAAAAAAAAAGGAAGATTGAAAAGAAGATTGAATACACCTGTGCGTTAAATAAATATCGTTGAATCAATAAAATCGTTCAACACTCGAGTATCGCGAGAATCTTTTTCTTCTTTTCTTTTTTTTTATATTATATAAATGCATTTATCGAATATAAAATTTCACGTTTGAGTAATACATAGAAGGCCTGTCTGGTGTCGACGATAATGCAAGAGTTACGTTCAACGACGTAGTAGTAGTAGTAGTAGTTGTAGTAGTCGTCGTTTCAATGTAATAAAATTTCTATCTCCGTCAGTAAATCAAGTTCACGAGATAGATTCACGAGATCGTACGTAAGTACTAACCTAACACGTACAACACCTGTATATGTGTGTGTGTGCACGTATATAATAAATACATAAAAATAAATAGTTACATGTGTGTGTGTGATACATGCAATTTAATATATTTCAAAAAATAAAAAAATTGTATCATTTTTCTATCATTTTCAAAATTATAATAATATTATATAATTTGATCGATAATAATATTAATAATATATTATATAATATTTATAATAAAATTTTATTCGATTTAACGACACTCGTTCGGGGGGGGGGGGAAAAAAAACTCGTGGAAAATGTTTTCATTACTTTGCACCCAAATGATAGATAAAATCATTTGACAAGCCGATTGGAAATTTCCGCGAAAGTAATCACTAATTAGAAATAATCCGTAATGTCGTTCGTTAAGAGTAAAGTAATTTATTTCACCGAAGGGGAATGTGGTATGGGGGAAGATGACGGGAATAAAACGTCGTTCGTGTCTTCTTTTTCCTTCGTTGTATGTGTAAGTATTTTTTCATTACGTTTCGTTTTATTCTTAGGCCATTGAGATCGATTTTTTTTTTATCTTTTTTCTTTTTTAATTATCATTTACTTTCATTCCTCGTTCTATTTTTTCAAAAATTTTTCACGTAAAAAAAAACAAAAAATAAAATAAAACAAACGAAGAAACTAAATCACAAAATCGATCAACGTAATCCTTCACTTTCATTTTATTCTAATTTTATTTCTTTTTTTTTTTCCTTTATTTAAATATAAATTATATTAATATTTTTATATTTAAAAAGTCAAAAACAAAGTGTAGATAAATTTGATTTAAAAAAAAAAAGAAAAAAAAAAAGATAGGTATAATCAACATAAAAAAAACATTATCGTATTTTCTTTTAGTATAAAAAAAAAAACTACATAAAATGTTAATATAATCTTTAGGATAGGAATTAGGGGGTGCTATGAGAACCTCATTGGTTTTATTTCGGGGTGACATCAACAACGTGTTGGAACCACATTGTCTGGAAAATCGATAATGTTCCATGAATATCCAAGTACAAAAGTAACTTCGAGTGCTTCTCTCTCTTTCTTTTTTTTTTTTTTTTTGTTTTTTGCAATAGCATCACGCTCTACATTTATTTTTCCCCTTTTTTTTCCTCCCTCACCCCTCCCTCCCATTCTCTCTCTCTTTCCTTTTTTCTTTCTATTTTTTCCCCCTGTATGAACATTTTGTTTAAACCGGTTCTTTTTTTTTTCGTTCAAACGTTTCAATAGAAACATTTTATTTTCCCCGTTGGTATTTTATTTTTTCATTATATTTGTTCAAACATTTTCATAACGTTTATTATTCTTTTCATCTTTTTTTTTTTCTTTTTTTTTTTCGAAGCAACCAAACGAACGAGGCTAAAATGCAACGATTATTTTCTCTCATATTTTTTCTAAGAGAGTTACAATCATCTCATTTATATACCCACGATATAATCTTTATATATATATATATATATATAAAAATTTTTTTAAAATAAAACTGTTGGTACAATGAATTCACGGAAAGAAAATGAAATTCTTGGAAGATTTTTCAAAGCAGAAAATTCATACAACTTGTTCGTAGTTTAAAGTCCAACTTCCCTCCCCATCCTCACCCCCTCAACGTGGATCGTGAAACGCGTGATACCACCCACGATGTTGAACATTCCATGCATTTTCAAGCTGTCGTCCTGGAACGATAATGTTATTAGAGCCTAAATTTCAAGGCTAGTGTTAAATCTATCCCCCTGTCTCCCTGTCTGTCTGTCTGTCTGTCTATCTGTCTGTCTGTCTGTCTGTCTGTCTGTCTCTCATTTTCTTATACTCTCTCACTTACTATATCATTTGATACAACTATACCGAAATTAACTCGCAAATTAACTAGCAAATGATCATACTTCAACGTTTCTTACGTTTCAATTATTTGTTCACATTGGAATGAAATTTATGCGATTATAATTATTTATAAGAGAGAACAAATTAATTTAATATAATTAAGGAATACTAAAGCAACAGGATGAACGAATAAATTCGAACTATAAAAATACGTGAGAGGAAAGAAAAAAAGTACTATAAATAGTAACAATAAGAAGGTGTACTTTGCTTAACGAAAAAATGTTGGAGAAAGTGTAATACAAGATGATCCCTTTCTAGATAAATCTTGAAAATTTGAACAAGTCAGATGAGAAATGTAAGAAGGGCGAAACTTAAGTTAGTGATATTCCATTTCAGCGTAAAGCTTTTTTCGCGAGATGAGTAATTAACCTAGTTTCTTAATTACTCTACGCAACTTCGTGACCCCCTGTGAGATTTCGAACGTTTAAAATGAACCATTTACTTTTTTTTCACTCTCTCTCTTTCTCTCTCTTTATATTTCGATGACGATGGAAAAGTATTCCCTCTTTTGAAAAACATTTAAAAAAAATACAAAATAAAAAAAAAACGGTACCAAGTAACGAGTACATTTTTCTGATGGGATTTTTGTTTCGATCCTTTAACGTTTTTATATTCTAATTGAATCTTTCAGTAATTCTTTCTCTTTTTTTTATTTTTTAATCATCGATACAAACATTATTCCAACAAATTGTTTATTTTTTTGTAACATTTTCAACAAAAATACACACGTATACATATATTTTATATTTTTCTTTCTTTATTTTTCATTTGATTTTATCGATGCAAATTAGAATCGTAACAATTTTAATGATCAATCTGAGTAAATTCATTTTAATCCGAACGTTTGATTTAGTTTCGAAAATGGAAACAAAATGTTCTTCCTTTCCTTTTTGTATTTGTGTGTATGTGTGTGTATGTATGTGCGAGTAATTTATTTACCGTTTCGTTTGGAAAAGATTTTCTAGGACTCGAAAGAAAAATCCCTGGCGAAATAACATCGTCGTCCGAATTTAAAGCCAAGCTTTTACCCTGCGAGAGAATGATCGAAAAGAAACAATAAGGGTTTTGTTTCAGCCAAAAGAAAACACAGACACACATACACACACATACCTGCCAATCTCAGAACAACCTTTTCAATTGAAATAATACTACTACTACTTGATTTAAAATTTATTTTTGATAGTTTATAAAAATATTTTCCTAACATTGATCATTTTTTTTTTCAACACGAACAACGAAAAGATTTTTCATTTATTAGAACAATATTTTATTTATTTTATTTATTATTTATTATATATTTATATACATTTATATATTTTATATTTTATTTTATTATTATTTATTATTTTATTTATAAAAAAAAAATATTTATTAAATATTAAATTAATATTATATTAAATATTTTATTTACAAAAAAAAAATAATATTTTATTAAATAAAAAAAAAGTGTTATTCGTGATGTACGAATCAAATCGTAGCGTTTAACTTTGTGTTTTAAAGCTAACGTTATTTTCGTTTATGTAAATATAAATTTATTGATCATCTATCGAATTGATAAAGAAAACAAAAATATATTTATTCATTTATTTATTTATAAATATTATGGATAATATTAAATAGAATTTTTGTTCTTTTCTTTTCTTTTTACACATACATATACGTGTACGTTTAGGTTTACCTAATTGAAATCGAAATTTTCTAATTCATTTTATTGATTTTTTTATTTGATTTTATTTGATCCATTTCTACACCTAACTTCCTACGTTTTTTCGATAATTAACGATACGGGAAAAAAGGAAGAGCAGGAGGAGGAGGAGGAGGAGAAGGTGGAGGTGATGATTTTCCATCGAATAAACACGACGTTAATCGTCACTGAAATATAAACGGATGTTTTTCTCGAGTCCAGTTTGCATCTCGTTAATCGTCCTATTAGAGAACGGACGTTCCGATCTGAACGATATCATCCTCATTTTGTTTTTTTTTTTTTTCCTTTTTATTTGATATTCCCCTTTTATCAACTCTTCTATTAACCCTTCCGAATTTTTTCCTTTTTTTTTATGAAATTATACACCCACGAATTTCCATATTATTTTTGTTTTCCTTCCTTTCTTTTATTTTTTATTTTTTATTTTTATTTTTTGTTCATCGAACCTCCAATAAAAATGACGGCAAGTGAAAAAGTGTAATCGTGTAGAAAATGGGAGGTGGGAAAGTGGCTAGAAAAGAGCTTTTGGATAATAATAAAAAGAAATGAAAATCTAAAATCGAAAGAATGGAAAAAAGTTCGATGCACTTTAGGTGAAAAGAAAGTGTACATTTAAAAAGTTGTTCCTTTTTCTTATCGTTCGAAAAGGAAGCAGAGCAACAGTCTATGTCGTGGGTGGTGGTTCCATTACTTTGCTTTTACATCCATCAAAGTCTAACAGGAAATCGTGGCATCGTCATTTTGACGCAAGGAATCGTATTCCGATATTTCGTTTATCTATCTCTAGTTTCAATAGAAAATAGGGACAAATAATAGAAGATTTCGAATCCTTATTCTAACATTTGTCCAAATATACTTTTATCTATATAAAATTCCTATTCGTATTTTTTGTTTTAAAAAAAAAAAATAGGTATCTTCGTTCTTTAAATTCAATTTCATTGATTTTGGTTATTTAATATTAATCAAAGTTGAAAATAGGGTTTCATTTATATATTTCAATTAATTACATTTTTTTATATTTTATATTTTATATATTAAAATTTAAATTATAATATTAGATTAATCGTATACAATTAATTTTTTATAAAATAATTCATTTAATTAGTTTACAATTTTATAATTAAGATTACGAATAAAAATTTCACTTTTATACTTTCTTTCTTTTTTTTTTTTTTTTCGAGTTTAAAGAAATTTCAACTTCATTTTCTCATACCCCGACAGATAGATCTTAGATAATCTTCGAAGATACTACTCAAGGTTCGTTCTCTTCGTTCATTCGTTCGTGACGTTCGACCATAATCCTGGACAACGTCCAATTCAATTAGTTTCTAACTCGCGAAGAATACGTCGAACCCTCCTTTAACCATCGATTCCCAACATCCTATTCATTCTTGACCATGAATTATTCACTTGTGTTTACATGGATTAAATCCTTATCAATGATTTTTCATTATATCATTACAAATAATATTTCTAAACAATAATTCTATTCAATAATTACACGTTCATTTTCTATTCTCACTTACGATACATACTTTAATAATTAAAACAAAAATTTACTACAATTGAGATCTGAAACTACAATTTGATCACAGTACAAATGAAAATAAATATTTAAAAGAAACAAAACAATGAAAATAATTACGAGATTAAAAAACTTGTACACTAATACCCGGAAAAAAAAAGAAAATAAATAAACGTAGGGTAGATAATATAAAAATAAATAGAAAATAAGTTAGAGGAAAAAATACAGGAAAAAAAGAAAAAAAAACAAAATAATAGTTTAGTAGATATAGAATATCTTCAAATCATAGATCTGTGTCATAGTGTCATCGATTCTCCTGCATGCAACTAACATATGCATTTGTATGCACACATATATAATCTATATTTATATATATATATACGTAGGTATGGGGGGGTGAGAGGGGTTTCCCTTGACAGAGCAACTACTCCATAAATCCAGTCGTCGGCTAGTCCATTGTGAGTTTCATACCGTCGTTCTGATTCCCCCACCATCATTTCTCTATATGCAACCTTAACTGGTTACGACCTCTGACCTTTTCTATTCTTCACAGTAGGAGTATTATTGAATTCCCTTTCTTTACTACCTGAAAACGTATTAGGTACTATTTTCTTTCTTACTCTTTTATTCTACTTTTCCTTCTACTTTTCTTCTTCATTTTCATTTCTTTTTTTCTTGTAATACTTTTTATGGAACACATATATATATATATATAATATACTTTTAATATTCCATATTTATATGATTTTACGTATGCATAATTTATCTTATGCAACACATATTTTGTGTGATTATTTTTTAATATATGTTATATCTAAAGTTCGAATAATAAATTAATAATAATTATATTATAATTGCAATGGTATAATATTCGTAATGACATGGAAAAAAAATTTGTAGGGAAAGAAAAAGTCATTAAATGTAATGGAATTAAATTCGTATGAAAAATTAACGAGTTCGTACTTTTTTCTTTTTTTTCTATGTGCTTTCAAAAGTATATAATCACTTTTTTTTATTTATTATACAATTGTAAGCAGAAATTTATTCTTGTTATATGTTTAATTTAGCAATTGTTTATAGTATCAACAAAATAAAGAAAATTGTGTTTGAATAATCCCAAAACGTATTTCGCATCTTATCGAAAATTCGGTGTTGCAGTTATCGTCGTTAAGTGCGTGCATAAGTAGAATTCAAACCTTATTTGCAATAGGAGATAGTTTGCAGTAACACTTAACGCCGAGCCACAAAATGAACCTATTTCAATTGAGTCTGATTGATTAGTATTGAGATTACGTTTACGTTCGTTTAAACATACACACACACAGACACATAGAAACGTACGATTCACCCTATCACACTTCATCTAAATTAATCGAGTTAAATTTATTTAATTTTTTTAAATAAACATCATTCATTATTTAATTCTTTGTTTTTTTTTAATTATTATTTAGCGTTGTAATTCGAGTGTTGTGATTGTTTCGTTTGATTTTTATTTCAATTGTCGATTTATTAATTCATTTTTATTGCGTAGAATTGTTTAAGAAAAATTCTAAAACTTCATGTAAAATTAATCGAATTAATTTATTTAATTTTTTTAAATAAACATCATGTTACTTTAACACGTGACACATTAATTATTTAATTCTTTGTTTTTTATTAATTATTATTTAGCGTTGTAATTCGAGTGTTGATGATTGTTTCGTTTGATTTTTATTTCAATTGTTGATTTATTTAATTCTTTTTATTGCGTAGAATTGTTTAAGAAAAAATTCTAAAACTTCATGTAAATTAATCGAGTTAAATTTATTTAATTTTTTTAAATAAACATCATGTTACTTTAACACGTGACACATTAATTATTTAAATTCTTTGTTTTTTATTTTTTTTTTAATTATTATTTAGAGTCATAGTTCGAGTGTTGATGATTGTTTCGTTTGATTTTTATTTCAACTGTCGATTTATTTAATTCTTTTTATTGCGTAGAATTGTTTAAGAAAAAATTCTAAAACTTCATGTAAATTAATCGAGTTAAATTTATTTAATTTTTTTAAATAAACATCATGTTACTTTAACACGTGACACATTACTTATTTAATTCTTGGTTTTTTTTTAATTATTATTTAGAGTCATAGTTCGAGTATTGATATTGTTTCGTTTGATTTTTATTTCAACTGTCGATTTATTTAATTCTTTTATTGCGTAGAATTGTTTAGAAAAATTCTAAAACTTCATGTAAATTAATCGAGTTAAATTTATTAATTTTTTAAATAAATATCATGTTACTTTAACACGTGACATATTAATTATTTAATTCTTTGTTTTTTTTTTATTATTATTAGAGTCATAGTTTGAGTGTTGATGATTGTTTCGTTTGATTTTATTTCAACTGTCGATTTATTTAATTCTTTTATTGTATAGAATTGTTTTAAGAAAAAATTCTAAAATTTCATGTAAATTAATCGAGTTAAATTTATTTAATTTTTTAAATAAACATCATGTTACTTTAACACGTGACAACATTACTTATAAATTCTTGTTTTTTTTTAAATTATTATTAGCGTTGTAATTCGAGGTTGATGATTGTTTCGTTGGATTTTTTTTTCAATTGTTGATTTATTTAATTTCTTTTATTGCGTAGAATTGGTTAAGAAAAAATTCTGAATGATCGTGTTCAAATTGTGGATTGTATTAATAATAAAGTATATTATCGATAGTAACAACAACCATTATATGTCGTAGTTAAACGTATATTGCAGGAAGCTTATTCGACGATGCTTTTGAATTTGTGCCAAGTGTTTGTGATATATATCAGTCCGATTAACGGGAAAACGTTGTAGTAAATTAAATCGACGTTACTACAGAGAGACGAATCATGCGGTGAAATACGCTTGTAAAATCCATCGGGATAGAACAACCACCCCAGGTAGATAGAAAGAGAAAGAGAGAAAAAGAGAGAGAGAAGTGTACGGTTGACGATAACACCGAGAAAGACAATAAGCACAACCGAGGGATAATAAAATTTAACGAGGCCGATTTAACCTCGCGAGACGTTTACACGAGAATATTAAAAATTCCCTATTGGTGTATTACAAATATATATATTATTTTTTTTCTTTTTAATTTTGTATTATATTTGTATTATATTTGTTTTTTTTCCTTTTATTTCGATTACAATTAAAAACACATCGAAATATATTTATTATCAATAATTATTATTGTATCTTACTTATGATATTTGTGTATGTATTTGTATGATTATATTATATTATTTATTTTTATATGAAATATTGTCGGTTAAATTATTCGTAATGTTTGAATTAATTATTTAGATACTTCGTGTATACACCTAATTTTTATATTATTTTTTCTTTACGATTTATTTAATTAAAAACAAAATACTTTGATTTGTTTTATTTTTTTTTTTGTCCAGGTCCAGCCAAGATTATTTCTCCGATTTCGTGAAAATTAATCGCGATAAGTTTAACGTTAAACCGTTCGATCTATTATTTACAACTACAATTCATCTTTCTTCTCTCTGTTTCCCTTCCTATACTCGAAAACGTGTTGGAGAGGTGCCAAGTAAAGATTAATATCCTCTACACAATCACTATGTATTCTTCCATGACTTGAGACCTGACGTTTTAATAGATACAAGCTGAACAATGTTACGTGAATTAATACATTACGTTTCCTAAATATAAAACTTCTTAAATAATTTTTTTCTTTTCTTTATTTTTTCAATTACATTTACCTTTAAAAAAAAAAAACAATCCAATTACAACAATTGTAATATTAATTTCTCGTACAAAGTTCAAGAGTTTGTAGCCCGATCAATTGAAAAGAAAAAAAAAACAAACAAATCTAAACTTGTGTATGAAAAATATATTATATTTGAAAATAATATGAGACAAACGATACAAAAATGAATACTCAAGTATCACTAATATAAATGAAGATGATTTAAAGAGTCTCATCAATTATATTCACCTGATATAATAATTCTTGTTTTCTTGTTTTTTTTCTCTTTTTGAATAATTTATTCTTCACAGACAATAGAAATTGTTCCGAATAAAAAACGATCACTCTTAATTTACTTCGATTGAAATATTCCAAACGATAAATTTCAAAAGTTAAAACGTGAATTGATGTGCTGCGTGGGTTTATCTCAATTTCCATTCACAAACGTAGAAACTCGTGTGCGTGAAGTTGTTGTTTATTATTGTGTGTCCATCTGTTACCTGTTACGCTTGCAACAGTTTCCGTAATCTTCCTTGGAATGCTGATCTCGAATGGTATATTACATTCATACGATTGCGTAGCACGCATAACAGCACGATCGGAACTTATGCATTTCCAAAATTGTTTCTTCTATTTGGTTTGTAAAATATTTTCAATTATAATATAATATAAATACGAACATTTATATATCCAAATTATTTTTTCAAATATACTCGATACAATAACAAGTAATATAATAATCAATTTATAAGAATTTATATTTAAACAAATATGTTTTTTTATCTAAAATAAAATAATAACAACGACACACAAACACTACTTTAAGTATAAAAAAAATTATATGATATCTTAATTGACGATAAAAAAATATATATATACATATAATATTTTATTTATTATTAGATATAAATAAAAAAATTCCAATATCACTCATCCAACACAAACATTTTCTATATTTTATATATTATATATATATACAAATTTATTTTTTCAAATATACTCGATACAATAACAAGTAATATAATAATCAATTTATAAGAATTTATATTTAAACAAATATATTTTTATATCTAAAATAAAATAATAACAACGACACACAACACTACTGTAAGTATAAAAAAAATTATGTGATTTTTAATTGACGATAAAAAAATATATATCATAAATATTTATTTATATTAGATATAAATAAAAAAAATTCCAATATCACTCATCCAACATGAACATTTTCTATTTTATATATTATATATATAGATACAAATTTATTTTTTCAAATATACTCGATACAATAACAAGTAATATAATAATCAAAATTTATAAGAATTTATAATATTTAAACAAATATCTTATATAAAAATATTTTATATCTAAAATAAAATAATAACAACGACACACACATACACACGCTACTATAAGTATAATAAAAAAAATTATGTAATATTTTAATTGACGATAAAAACAAATATATATACATATAATATTTTATTTATTGTTAGATATAAAATAAAAAATTCCAATATCACTCGTGTTATCCAATTAAATTCATTTTATTGCTCGATATTCAATCAGATTTTCTTCTAAGCCTCTTTCTCGTAATATCATAATAATCGCCATAACAAGTAGGATAATTATTATGAGTCGTTTTGTAACGATGATTGGGATCAGTCGTACTACTTCCATACGACCACCATTCATTCATTTCTCCCCGTTCCCCTTTCAATCCGATGGATTGGTCATCGAAATGCAAATCCACAATTAATTGTTTCCTTTCGATAGGATTGACCATTTCAAACAAATCGTTTTACTTTTAATTGATCGTAACTGTTTACATCTCGTTTCAATCGTATCATTATCGTTGAATGATCTTACATATTTTACAATTGCATACAATCCGATTGAAAGTGATATTTTTTTATTTGTTTGCGTGTGAAAAATCCAAGTCTAATTTCTAATGAAATTTTTTTTTTTTTTTTTATATAAGAGTTGCACATTTTTTTTAAAAGTCGTGGGAGTCACAGGTAACACGAACACGCACACACGTAGACAGATAATAAAATAACACACGATTAAATATACTTTAATTTATATCTAATAAATAATAATTTAATATATTTATAATAAATCAAGTAATAAAATGATAATTTGCAATTCGTTAAAATTTTTGATTACTTTAGTGTATAATTTATGTTTTATTTATATATCAAAACTTAGTCAAAGTTTTTTCGTATAAGAAAACAAAATTTGGAATGAATTAAAAAGAAAAAAAAGCACGTTGAATAAATATCCATGAAGTTTTTGATCGATCATAAGTTTTGAACACAGTTTTGCTTTTGATATTTTGTTTAAGTTTACATTCTAACTAAATTTCTTGTTTCTCTTTAACATCGATAAAGTTTTCAGATTAAATATCGTTGTCAAAATTTCACGGTGTGTGTCTGTGTGTCTCTGTGTATGTGTGTGTGTGTGTATTACGTACTTGCAATGTTTCATAACAAAAGTTTTAATCTCGTAAATATCCTTCGTATTGAACAATTGTTCTAATAATTTAATTAACAATTCATAACATGCATCTATGCATTATTATATTTGCGTTCTATCTATCATATATTATATTATAGATAATAGAAAACTATAGATTATGATGAAATTATTGTTGCCCTTGCAACTGATCGATACGATGAATTATAAATTATAAACCATTCCCGATCGATCGGTCAAACACGAATGTATAGAAATTTAGTGATAAATAAAAATACGAATTTAAAACAATACTTACCAATTTTATATCATATTAATTAGAAACAAACGTAAAATGGTAAGAATAAATGAACGATTGAACACAAAAGAAGAATCTTGGAATGAAGATAAATCTCGAATGTACATTTGACACGCGTGGGTGCACGTGTGCAAGCTTCATATGCAAGAATAGAACGAAAAGCAGCAATGCTTGACACTTTAATTACAGTCTCATAATTGTTCGTTTAATTAGCGCACCGATCTTACTATTCTCCTATACGTAAATAGATACATAGATATATATATGTGTATGTGTGTATATATGTTTGTGTATATATATTTTTCTTTTAAAAAGATATACCTCATTTAATGCGTAACACAACAAATTTCTTCGAAAATTATTTTATTTTTTTCTCTTTAAATATTATCAAATTAATTATTTATATAACTTATAAATGTATTTATCATTTCCGTTATTTTATCAAAGCGGAAATCTTACGAACATCTTTTTTTTTCTTTTAAGAAAATGATAAAAAGTGGGAGTATAATTGATTCGTCGAATAAAAATGATAAATACGATTATCTTGTTTTTCTTTTTTATTTTTACTTATATATATATATATACGTGGTGTCTTTATTTGAGAAGATATACAATCAATTTGATGATACGTTTGTTTATTAATTAAATACGATTAAAGATATTTGATTAGATCGTTCGAAACGAGACACCATGTGTATATCACCATAGGAAACGGAAGTACATATATACAAGCGAAGTAAACGTATATTTGTAGTTGTCGATAACGTTGTTTCACAATACCTATCTCGAATCACTTGTCAGGATATGTTAAATTTCGTCTGACACGAATAGAACAATAGATTTGATTCTAAGGATCGATATTTAATCGTACCCCATATCTTGTCGTTTCTTGGAGAAATGACGAATTCAATTTTCATTAGAATTCGTAATTATACTTCTGAATCTAATTATTTTTCTTTTACTTCTTTTTTTTTCTTAATAAAGACATTTTTAAATATATCTTAACGATCGGTTGATATTTTTATTGTTGTGAATGAAACAACATATTTAATTAATTATAATTAAATATACATTTTTTTTAAGTGTGTGGATGTAAATTACGTAAATCGTATTAAATTTCACGTACAGTAATTTTATTTTAAACAAATTAACAAATTGTATTAGAAAATTAATTCTGAACGAATATTTTCTTTTTTTATTTTTTTTTATTTTTTCGATACTATTTCTTTCTTAATGTGATTTCATCGATATCAGAGTATAAATATTTTTATACAATCTCACGAAGCGAAGAAATGGAAGCGTATATTTCAATAATAATTAAAAAAAAAAAAGAATAATTATTCGAAAATCGATATTCATATCCACTTGGAAAAAAATAATATTTATCTCGTCGAATGTTTTTATTCGTCCGTTCGTTCATTGATTCGATCAGATTAATTAATTTCATTAAAAATATACAAAAAAAAAAATATATATATATATATAACAATAAGAAAAAGATAAAAGTAACAAAAAAAAAATGAAGACCTCCATTATTCTTTGTCAGTCAAATATTCATTCAGTTAATTACGTTTTTCCATGGTTTAACGTGAACGCACCATGATGCGTAACTGCATCTTAATTAGTCTTATTTTGCTCGTTTATTTACACATACACACACACACTCACACACATATGTAAAATAATTTAAAAAAGAGGAAGAAGAGATTTGTGCTAATCATCTTTTCGTCGATCGTTTTGCCTAAGATTATTTTAATACTCGATAAAACAAAACGTTGGTATGCTTATTAAACATCTAATACGATAATTATTATCAATTCGTTACACACGGTAAATTAGCACGAAATTTAATAGAATCATTTTCTAATTCATATTATTTCAATACAATTTTTTATTTTTAATGACAATATTATCACAATTATAATAATAATAATAATAATAACAACGATAATATAATGATTTGTAGTATAATAATAAAATAAATAAATAATCAAAAAATAATAAAAAATAATAAAATAATAGTAAAATAAATTTCAAAAAAAAAGAAAATAACATCGAAAAGTTTCATTCAAATCTTTCGTATTTATCGACAAAAATTTTCTCTCATCATTTTGAACAAAACGACGAAAATATAATATATAAAAATAAAAATATAATTGCAGTGTGTAGAAAAATGTAAGAAAAAAAAAAAACAGCAATAAAAATGGCGCGTTTATTTTGATTTTTTTTTTATCTTCTCTCAGCCGTTTCCTATTTATTTCTTTTTTTTTTTTTGTTTTCTTTCTATTCTTTTCTTTATTTTTGCATTATCTCAGGTGTCCCCTGCTTCTGACCATCCCCTCAAGCCCGCAACACCCCTTTCTTTTTCGACAACGTTAGATGACTCGATCCAATTAAATGTATATCCGTGGGCCGTCGTTTAAAACGGCACAAAAGACGAGTTAACTAAATTAAAAGTGATTTCGGATCGTGCATTCGGCGCATGCTCGACGAAGAATCGATCTTCACTCTCTCGTCACCCCCCTCCACCCCACCCCCACCCACCCCTTTCCCCCTAACCGTTCCATTGCTTACAACCCCCCCTTTTCTCTTCCACCTTCCCTTCTTCTTCTTCTTCTTCTTCTTCTTCTTCTCTTTCCTCCACCCCGTCCCGTTCCCCTATTTTTCCATAAACCATACCCTTTCGAATATAATCTATTATACTATTATTAAATATTGGAAGATAATTTTTTTTTTAGCTGGTGCTTCTTTTTTTCTGTTCAATAAAAAAGAAATTTTTTTTTTAATTTTTTTTTTATTTTTTAAAAATATTCGAAATATTCGAAACGAAGAAGAAGAAGAAGGTGGATAGAAAGAAAAACCACCGATAACGTTGATCATTTTTGAATTAGGATATTCGACGATGAAAGTGACGAACTCTCTTGTGGGTGATACGAGAAAGGGGGAAAGGGGGAAAATGATAGAAGAGAAGGAAAAAGGTGGAGAAATGTTCGATCATGGTTGATTATAACGAAGCATCGAATTTCGTCCTATTAAAATCGTACGACGAAATCTGTCATAATCGAAATTCTAATTCGCTAATTCCCAAATGATTATTCGTAGTTACATGTGTCGATCTCAATATATTTATGTATGTATGTGTATGTGTGTATGTAACTATCGATTGGTGACAGTTAAGTATGTTAATCGAATTCGGTGATATCGATAGTTGTAATAGTAATAGTAATAGTACAAATTTAATCGATGTTTCGAATTATTACATTTTGTAATAAGAAATTCTTAACAGATTTTTTTCTATTCTTATTCGATTAATGGAAATCAGTTCGTATTTTATTTTTTTTTTTATTTTTTTTGGATTCAATAATCTTTTCCAACGAATTATTTGATATCGTAAGTATTGAGAATAAATAATATAATATGATAGTTTTATTATTTATACATTTAATAAGATAAAAAATGATTAAATAATTTCAATTAATTCGAATACCATTTTTGATAGGGTTTGGTCGAACAGAAAGTTTTCATTCTCTCCACAAACAAATTGTTTATTTTATTTTTTTTTTTTTATAAAATCAACGTTAGTGTTCGATTTATTAGAAAATAAAACAATTTGATTTCTACGTTAGGCTAGGAAACTTTTTGATATTAATACCAATCAATATATTTTTTTTCTTAAGAATACAATGAAAAGAATGTGATGAGTGGGAGAAGGGGGGGGTGTTGGTTAAAGTCAATAAGGTTTAAAAAAAAATAAAAATGAAACAAGAAAATGTTTCTGGTCCGAAGGTTGACAGGCATCGTTCCAAATTCAAATCAGTTTTTGGTTGTGTTCTCGTTTTATCGTTTTCATGACCCAGTTAAAAACCCAATGTCTGACCATCTGTAAGTTTCCATCACTGTGCGTCTGACCACTGCAGAGGTGCTTGCGTGTCGAAGGCCGTTCTAAAGAATACACGAACACCCGCATACAAGACTTTAATTTACCTTCAATTATATTTCTAAATTTACAACTACCTTCCCCCCCTACTCTACTTTTCTTCCTTATTTTTTTTTTAGACTATTATTTTCAATACAACGACGACTGATAAAGATCGAATAAAAATTATTTCGAGATGATTAAAAAAAAATAAATATTATAGCATCATAACTTACACCCTACGTTGTAAATCCCCAATCCTCCCCCCCCCCCTTCTTCCTCTGCAGTTTTTTATTTTTTATTTATTTTTTGAGACTATCATCTTACATGGAGAATTTCAATATAATGATAACAGATATCCGAATGAAATATCGTACGTACGAGGTATCTATAGTATAAAAAATATATATATATGTGTGTGTGTGTGTGTATATATATTGAGAAATATTTCCTTCCTTTTATTTTCTTTTTATATAGTCGATATTTGAATTAAATCGATATATCGTTGTATTTAAATTATCAAAAATGTAAAAGAAAAGAATTTAAATAATATATAATAGTAACGAATAAGAAAATAAATGTTTTGAAATAAGAATGGTTCTTTCCTATTTTTTTCTTTTTATTTTTTTTTATTTTATTTTTTGTTCTTTCTTTCTTTTACGTTTCTCATGTATTCCAATTCGATCGAGAATAATTTACTGGAATAAAGTACATACGTCGAGATATTTTTTGCCGTTAAGCATAAGCCATATCCGAAAGAAATGTTCACTTTTTTTTTTTTTTAACTCGAATAACGTAGGAATGGCCGTTGGCCAAAACATTCGAGGATACACCCCATGAAGAAAGAAAGAAAGAAATAAAGAAAAAGAAAAAAGAAGAAACGTTCGTACAAATGCCAAGTCTGGCAATTTCAGTTCGACCATTTTCGGTTCCTGCAATCTACCTACCGTACAATTCAACGAGAGAGAAACACCATCCATTAAATATTTTTTCTCTTCTCTTTTTGATAATGCATGTTTTGCAGTACGCGTTGACTTCAATGGGAAAACGAGTGTGTGTATGTACGACGGTGTACGATACGTTCTTCCTATAAAACCTATCGTCGTTCTACCAGTCGAAATTCAATTCAATTTCCACTTTAACACGAACAAAATTCACTCAAATTATTATACCAAAATAGGGGAAAATCTTGTATAAACCTAATATTTTAAACATTCTCACTTTCATTCGCGAAATTTAATTCTCATCATAACGATATTAATAAAAACGTTATTTTACTCACGTATATATATTAAAATAGAAAAAAGAAAGATATTATTTTTCTTTTAAACATTCTCACTTTCATTTCAGAATTTAATTCTCATCATAACGATATTAATAAAATGTTATTTTACTCACGTATATGCATATATATAATTTTCATATATTTATTAATATAATATAATAGTAGTATAGTAATAATATAATATATTATATATATAAATAATTTATTTATATAATATAATTCCATATTTTTATAATATTATATATATATATATAATTTCCATAAATATATTAAATAGAAAAAAGAAAGATATTATTTTTCTTTTAAACATTCTCACTTTCATTTTCGAAATTTAATTTTCATCATAACGATATTAATAAAAATGTTATTTTACTCACGTATATGCATATATATAATTTCCATATATTTATTAATATAATAGTAATAATATAATATATTATATATATAAATAATTTATTTATATAATATAATTCCATATTTTTATAATATTTTAATAAATATATTATAAATATAATAATAAATAGAATAAAAATATATATAATATTATATATATATAAATAAAATAATAAATAGAAAAAGAAAAAGGAAGAAAAATATATTATTTTAAATAAATTATAACAAACGGTAGAAGTTTTAATATACCTGTATGATGTGTGCACGTTATGTGGCATTTATTAAACAACGTAAAAAAAGAAAAAAAATAGAAAAAAAAAGGGTCAGATTTATACACTCCTACACACACACACACATACATACACGTAACGTAAACGTGTGTTAGAAGTGTTCGTGTAAAGTTGGAAAAGGATTTGGTCACGCGATGGTCAGCCTTTCGACCTACCAACGAGCTCGGTGATAGAAATGAGAAAGAAAAAGAGAGAAATAGAGAGAAAGAGAGAGAGAGAGAGTCTTGATCGAGCTCGAGACTATTGAACGAAACCCTCTTCTACAAACTAGAATCGCATATCACGCTCTCGCACTTAAGTAGTCGCAGCTGCAACGAGTTTAGAAAGCTGAGCAACCCGAGTGAGTACTACTCGATTCTCTCGTCAAGTGCCAAGTGATTTCAAATATACTTTTCTTTTCCTTCTGATTTGCTTTTACTTGTTTTTTCCTTTTTCTTCTCCCTTTCTTTCCCCCCCTCCCTTTTATTTATTTTATTTTCTCTTCCCTTTGCTTTCTCTCTCTCTTTCTCTTCTCTCTCAAATATTTTTCTCATCTCATCTTTTATTTCTTACGTTTTTAATATCGAATCGAATTATACAATCATTTTCGTCCAATTAAATTTCTATGATAACGAAATAATACCTATACGTATATATAGATGACGTAAACAATTTTTTGTGTTAGGTTTTTTAATTGTTTAATCGATAAATACGAAAGATTCACGAGTGCAATATTTTTTTCATTTGGACATTTATTTTACAGATATTTTGCGGAATATATTTACTTTTCAATTTATTATAATTTATGATTTATTCCTTTCGGATCTTTCCTTTCTTCAAATAAAAACAAGGGACCGAGGAATTATGCTATAAAGGAAAATAGAAGATCTTATCGATCTTGAAAGATCGATTTTCTTCCTACCCTTACCTGTTCCTTCCTTTCCCCCTCCCCTCTCCCCCAACCCCTATTAGATACGCTTGTTATCGAGAGTGTCTTCTTTTAGATTTTTTATTTTCAAGATTTGTGTGAAAATTGTCCTCTTACTTTGAAAGAAAGGAACTTCTATTTCATTCTTTCTTTCTTTCTCTCTTTCTTTCTTTCTTTTTCTCTCTTTGTACTTGTCGTACGGATACCGATCTTTTTTCCACTCGAAAAATACGAGAAATTCGTTTTCCCGTTCCCGTTACCCGTTCTCGTTTTTTTAGTCTTTTAACTTCACCATACTCGGATTTCATCCGATAAACTAGCAAAATCTAGGGGTATTTTCTCCCCCACAAGTTCATTAAATTCGTTCGTTCGTTCGTTCGTTTTTTTTCGAAATTCTCCTCTTAATCTTTCCTTTTTATTTTCCTTTTCTCTTTTTTCTTTCTTTTCTTTTAAGTTGTTTTAATAAATGATATAAACAGAAACAAAACTGGCAACGTAAACTTCGTAATTTTGTTAATTAATTAAATATAATTTTTTTTTTCTTGTAACGTATAAAATTAAACATGTATGGATTTATTCAAATCATTTTACGAATTAACAAAATGAATTTTTATCGAATTTTTCTATTATGTTTTGTTGTCTTTACTAATTTTATTTTATTTTTTTTTTAATCTCTGTAACACAAGAAGATCTTATAATAATTTCAGACAAAATTAATTATACTTAACGTGATAATATAAATATATATATATATACGAATAATTATTATTAAAACTTTATTAACAATGTTTCATTTTTTTTTTCTTTCACTTTTGTTTATTTAGAACGAATGAAAATCGATCGATAAAATATTTGATGCGTGTATCGTGGAGTTTAGTAAAATAAAATACATTATCACTCGTATAATAAAACCATAGAAAATATCGGAATGAGAAACTCCCGAAAAGTTACTTTCTTAAATCGAGAAAAATCTTGCGAAATCGAAATCACTTTTTAATGGCATTCGAAAGATCGTTAGGAAAACTAAAAGTATAATATCTCGTTTCGAACGATCGATCAATCGACCGATCTTATTTCTCGAGTGCTGCTCATGAAATTATATAACCACTCAATCGTTTCGTTACGTTACGTTTCGTTTATTCGATATACAATTTCTCGAGAGTATCATTGTGATACTTTTTAACACATATTTTTACACGATACTTGCCAATAAAAATGACGGTGCATAAATATCTCATTTATTTAAAGATAACAATCATACTCACCTGTATTATTATCCCATTTGTTTTCTACGATCGATAACATTTATAATGATTTTTTTATAACAAGAAAAATCTGATCCTTGTTATAATATTTATCGATAAAAATTTCTCTTTCCCTCCCCCCCATTAAAATTTTTCATTTATTTGTTAATCACGTCTAGTATAACAAACAAAATATTATATTACAATTTATTTGATTATATAAAAAATATGATATATATTACATTATATTGTAATGTAATATATAATTGTAATTATTAATTATAAATAACTGTAATTACTAATTAATGTATTTATATATGTATTAATATATAATGTAATTAATATACAAATAACTGTAATTACTAATTATCGAATTTTAATTATAATCACAACAGTAATATTTCTTACAATAATTTATTTATTTTTAATAAATTGTGTTAACATTTATTAAGTGTTGAAACATATATATATACGAGTTAAGATATTTTATTTCTACTTTATAAGTGAAGATTGTATATAAAACGAAGAATTGAATCGATCGTTACTCGAGCGATTCATGAAAGAACAAAAACATAATATTAAATTCAAAATGGCAGAGCTACCCGTGGAAAGGGTTGAACAATAAGGAATGGATTTATCTATATACTTGGAAGTTGTTTAAGCTATATAGGAAACTTTAGTCCTGTAGGAAAAAGGAAATCCACCAATGGAATAAAAAGAGAGAGAGATAGAATCGATTTATTCGTAAAGCTTTCATAAAACTACTATTGGTGTACTACCATCCCCTTTTTCCGAATAGAAGAATGATAGTGATTCGAGTTCGAGGAGGGAGGGGGAGGTGAGGTGAGGGTGGCGGTCGTTAGCTTCCGATTATCAGTTTTCTTTTATCGTTCAATATGACAAAACTTTTTCCTATCAAAGAATACCAAAAAAAATCACATTCACATTAAGGAAAATATTATCGTGTATTGTTCTTGGCAAGTGTTTTCGTTCGAGAGGGGGAAAAAAAAAGACAAAATATTAAAATGAATAATAAAATGCACGTATAAAACGTGCATACATATTTAACAAAAAGAAAAGATAATCGAAACACTCAAATTTTAATATATATCTTTGAGTATATTAATGAAGATATTTATTGTTCAATTATTACAGGAACAAGCCGAAAACATTCGCATTCGATCACTGTTTTTATTCCTTGGAACCCGGATCGGAAAAGTTCGCAAGTCAGGAAATCGTATTCGACGCTCTTGGACGTGATATTTTGGACAATGCGTTTCAAGGCTACAACGCTTGTATTTTCGCTTATGGACAAACCGGTAAGGATAAACGAATCCTTTTATTTAAAAAAAAAAAAAATAAAATAAAAAACCTCAACATTATTCTTACTCAAAAGTTTGAAGAATTTACGAAAGAAAACAACGACGAAATTATACAGTAATTATACAGTAATTATACAGTAATTATACAGTAACAGTTTAAAAATAATAATTAAATATATTCAATGATATATATAAATATATTGATTTATATATTTGTGTATTATATTACGTAGAATTGAAATATTCAATAATATTTCATTAGGATCCGGGAAATCTTACACGATGATGGGAAGCGGTGATCAAAAAGGAATCATTCCACGACTGTGTGACAATCTTTTCGACATGATAGCGAAGCAACAGAGTTCTCAATTGACTTTCAAGGTCGAGGTATCATACATGGAGATTTACAACGAGAAGGTGCACGATCTTCTCGATCCAAAGCCGAATAAGCACTCGCTCAAAGTCAGGGAACACAATGTACTTGGCCCTTACGTGGATGGATTGAGTCAACTTGCTGTAACATCTTTTCAGGTTTAATCAAAATTCATTAATTCATTCAATTTTTAATAGGACAATCGATTTATTGTTACAAATAAATTATATTTAAAAAATATAAAAATATAAAATACTAAATAATAAAAAATAAAATATATATATATAATATTATTTATTATATTTCTTTTTTGTTTGTTCTAATTTGTTATATTTGAAAGAAAAAGGATGAATAATATAATCGTTTACACAGGATATCGATAATTTAATGGCGGAAGGCAACAAATCGAGAACAGTGGCTGCGACTAACATGAACTCGGAAAGTTCTCGTTCGCATGCAGTGTTCTCGGTTATTTTAACACAAACACTGACAGATTTGAAAAGTGGCGTAAGCGGTGAGAAAGTATCGCGAATGAGTTTGGTAGATTTGGCTGGTAGCGAAAGGGCTGTGAAAACTGGAGCAGTTGGTGATAGGCTTAAAGAGGGAAGCAATATTAACAAGTAAGTATTATTATTATTATTATTATTATCTCGGATATCATTTAATATTAATTAATTAATAGATCCAGGAATATAAATATATAATCCAAATTATATGATTCATTTTTTTTCATTGAACTTTCACTATTCATTTCTTTTTTTTATTTCTAAGTAATTGTTTTCTTATATTATTTATCGTTTTGTTCTTCTTGTTTAAATAGATCTCTCACGACATTGGGTCTAGTCATTTCGAAGTTAGCAGATCAGAATTCTGGTGGCAACAAAAATAAAGACAAGTTCGTACCTTACAGAGATTCTGTTCTGACTTGGCTTTTAAAGGTAAATCTTTTTTTTATTTTTATATATAGTCGAATGATTTAAACTTAGAGAATAATCGTAGATATTACATAATTTCGGTAAATTTTGATTATCAACGATTGCAATTAAATAATTATTATTTACGAGAGGTAAAGTGGGATCTAGTTCGTATAATAATTTTACCCTCTAGGGGATATTTTACCCCTAGCAGTAGTAATAACAGTATCATCAATTAGATCCTTCAATTTGATTTATTTTTACCAAAAAAAAACAAGAACTACAATTTGTGAACAAAGACTGGAATATTGTTGTGTTAGATTGTAAGAAGTAAAATAATTATACCTAAGAGAGAAAGAGATACGAATAAGTACACATATATATATATATTTCAAACTGTACAGCATTCGGTGTACAGTAAAGGGACGAGAAATAGAGAAAATACCAAAGGGAATTGAAGTTTAAGGGAACAACGATGACGACGAGTAGAAAATACTTACCCCCAACACCATAAACGTTTACGAGTGTTATACCTGTACTTTTGCTTTCAGGATAATCTCGGTGGTAATAGTAAAACCGTTATGGTTGCCACGATATCACCTGCAGCTGATAATTACGAGGAAACGTTGTCAACTCTGCGATATGCGGATAGGGCAAAGAGAATAGTCAATCATGCAGTGGTCACGAAGATCCCAACGCAAGGATCATCCGAGAATTGAGACAAGAAGTCGAAGCGTTGAAGGAAATGTTGCTACACGCTACGGTGAGATTGTTGATTTATCAACAAATCACATTTTTTCTAAGTGGAATAACGTTAATCAGTTCACTGCAAATCAAAGAATTCGCGCATGAAGTTTAAATTGGTTATTAAAAAGGATCATTCAAAAATTGTATATGATAATATTTGAATAAAAAAAAAACACATATACTATTATACTATATTCCACTCAGAATAAAATGGCGTCAATTTGTTTAACAGTGGACGGGTTAATTGAATTGTTATTCGTGTGTCAAACTTGTTGAATTATTTTTAACTCTTTGTAAATAAAGAATTTTAGGATATATAATATAATGTTCTACTGTACGATTGGTGTTATGTTTCCAATCAATTGGGGTGATTTTTTTCTTAAAGAAACAAGTAACAATTAGAAAGTTATACAAAGAGTTAATAAATAAATTGAAAACGATAAGAATATTGCACGAATTACCACGTTGATTAATGTGATGATTAAAATGAAATGTTAGGGTCAAGGTTCTATCGTGGGTCAACAACGCACAGATATAACAGAAAAATTATCGGAATCTGAACGACTGATGAAAGAGATGTCGCAAACGTGGGAAGAGAAGCTCGTTAAAACTGAAAGGCTTCAACACGAGAGGCAACAAGCATTAGAAAAAATGGGTATCAGTGTTCAAGCATCAGGAATCCAAGTGGAAAAGAATAAATATTATTTGGTTAATTTGAACGATGATCCTAGCTTAAACGAGCTCTTGGTTTATTATCTTAAAGAAAGGACTCTCGTTGGTGGACGTTCAGCTAAAACTGAACAGGACATTCAATTGCATGGTTTGGGTATTTTACCTGAACATTGTGTAATTACGATTGAAGAGTCTGGTCTTTATATGACACCATTAAATGGTGCTAGATGCTTCGTTAATGGTAATCAGGTGGTAGACAAGACACCATTGTTGCACGGTGATAGAATCGTTTGGGGAAATCATCATTTCTTCAGGGTCAATTGTCCGAGAAGTGCTACAGGTTATTATTATATATTCCAATTAATCTCACACTCGCATAATATATTCCAATCATTTATTTGTAACATTGACATCATTTTCTCATATTTTACAGCGATTAACAGCGAACCACAAACGCCTGCTCAAAATATCGATTACACTTTTGCCAGAGAAGAACTTATGCAAAACGAATTGTCGAATGATCCGATTCAAAGAGCAATAGCACGATTGGAAAAACAACACGAGGAGGATAAACAAGTGTGTATTCGAAATTTATTAAATGCGATCTACGATTTACAATTTTTTATTTCATCGCATTCCTTATTTCTTTTTTTCTCTGGTTTTTTTTTCTATTTTTTTTGTTTTTTCTTTTGTTTTTTTATTCTTGGGAAATATTTAAAGGTTGCACTCGAGAAACAAAGGTTGGAATACGAAAGACAATTTCAACAATTACGTAACATACTCTCACCGTCAACGCCTTATTCACCTTACGTACCATACGATCCTCTGAGAGGAAGTCAAACTGGTAAACTTCCAGCTTGTACGCCGACCACTCAAATGCGGGTCGAAAAGTGGGCTCAAGAAAGGGATGAAATGTTCAAAAGAAGTTTGGGTCAATTAAAAACCGACATACTAAAAGCAAACACTTTGGTACAGGAGGCTAATGTTCTTGCCGAAGAAATGGGAAAACAAACGAAATTTAGTGTTACTTTGCAAATTCCGCCGAATAATTTAAGTCCAAATAGAAAGGTAATCAATGATTATAATAATTAATGAATTGATTGATTGATTTATTGATTGATTAATTAATTACACGTGCAGTCAAATTTGTTTTTTTCTGTAGTTTCCTTGTTTATTTTTGTTTTGTCGAATTAATTGGTTTAGATTCTTTTTTTTTCTTTTCTTTTTTGTATAATATTTTTTTGGTAGTTTAGTCTTTTTGTTTATTCGTTTGTTTGTTTTTTTCGGTTTTTTCTTTTCGTTACACTCTGACGTTACTACACGTAGAGTGTATTCTTCCAGCGTGGTGCATTCGTCAGTGAACCAGCGATATTGGTCAAAAGAACAAACATGGGTAGTCAAGTTTGGTCAATGGAAAAATTGGAAAATAAATTGGTTGACATGCGAGAAATGTACGAGGAAAGGAAAGATCCTAATAATTGTCAACGATTACCTGTCGTTAAGGTAATTAAATAAAAATATTATATCTTTATCCTTAACTCATTTGCATCAAAGAAAAAAAAGAAATAAGTTTAGAGATACGAGAGATTTTTTAATATATTTATTATTATTTTTGAAAATGAAACAGGACGAGGTATTGGGGAAAACTCAAGACCCATTTTACGAGTCACAAGAGAAGCACAATTTGATTGGCGTAGCTAATATATTTTTAGAAGTATTGTTTCACGACGTTCGGTTAGATTATCATACACCGATCATAAGTCAACAAGGTGAAGTTGCTGGACGACTTCAAGTTGAGATAAGTCGTATTGCCGGACAATTCCCTCAGGATCGTATTTGTGAAGCAGCATCCGAATCTTCCGGTGATTCAACGTCCTCCGAACCAGATGATTATTCTGGTTCGAGTCACATAACTTGTCGTGTAACAATAAAACAAGCTACCGGTTTACCACTATCCTTGAGTCATTTTGTCTTTTGTCAATACATGTTTTGGGGTAATCCAGAATTAATTGTGGTACCACCTGTAGTCAATGCTGAATTACCTCCCGCAAACTGTGCCACAGGTCAAAGGGATTCTCTTGCATTCAGGTTCGATCATACCGAAGATTTTAAAGTACCGATAACGGAAGAATTTATTGAACACTGTGCTGGTAAGAACACGGTATTCGTAATTTTTTTCTCTTGTATAACATTTAAAAAATAATTATAATATTATTTTTTTCTTTCAACACACAACAGAGGGTGCTTTGAGTATAGAAGTTTGGGGTCACAGAAGTGCTGGATTTTCTCGTAGCAAACCCGGATGGGAAGTGGAACAACAACAATTAGCAAAAGCCAGATCTTTGGCTGATCGTTGGTCAGAATTAACGAGGAAAATCGAATTGTGGGTAGAAATTCAAGAACTAAACGAACAAGGAGAATATTCGCCTGTCGAAGTTGTCACGAAACAGGACACGTGGACGGGTAATTTTCATTTCACATTTACTAAGGAATTATTAAGCTTCGTACTTTATTGGATATATCAAATAGTCATTTGATTCTGAATACGGGTATAGGTGGCATTTATCAATTGAGACAAGGACAACAACGGCGTATACAAGTCAGAGTTAAACCAGTACAAAATTCAGGAACTTTGCCGATTATTTGTCAATCGATATTGAATATAGCTGTTGGTAGCGTGTCTGTTAGGAATCGTCTTCAAATTCCTTTGGACAGTTATCAGGATGAGGATTTAAGTATATTGAGGGAAAAATGGAGCGATGCTTTGATGAGGCGAAGACAATATTTAGATCAACAGATACAAAAGCTTATAAATAAACAAGGTAAATGTTAATAATTTGTTTAATATAAATATATAAATAAAAATAAGCTCTCATCTCTTTTGTTATGTGCTACGTTATAATAAAAATAATGTTTAATACAGAAAAAACTGAACAAGACGTAGAACGTGAACAGAGTCTCGTTGATCAGTGGGTTAGTTTAACCGAGGAAAGAAATGCAGTTTTAGTACCTGCAGCAGGATCAGGTATACCTGGTGCTCCAGCTGATTGGAATCCACCTTCTGGCATGGAACCACACATTCCAGTCCTATTTCTTGATCTCAATGGTATAAATGAACAAAATTGAATTTACTTTTAACACTAGATTGTTTGAAAATAAGTCAATTAGATTCAAAGTTTTTTTTTAAAGAAATTTTATTCAAAATAATTTTTACACTTCTACTTCTTTTGCATGATATTTGAACTTGACACAACTCAATCGTTTTTTTAATATTTTAATTAAAGTATGCAGTCAAACAGATTAGTCTATTTGGCGGGCTTCGGTAATCTAGTGTTAAACAATTACATTATTAAATTAAAAACGATGTGATTAATTAAATCGTATAAAATAAATAAAACAGCCGATGATCTCTCGACGCATCAATCAGGAGAAGAAGTATCCGTTACGGGATTAAATTCAATTTTACCTAAGGAACATGGTAACAAATTTTATAATCTACCATTCATTCGTCATTTGGAAAAAGACGTTTGTGCTATAGCAGCATGGGATTCTAGTATACACGATAGCGTGCATCTTAACAGAGTTACCGATGGTATTATATTTTTTAAATTAATTTATACACTCGATCCTCTTATTTAAATCGAAATATCGATATAATGTCGGAAGGTCGAGTGTATACACCGTTTCGATATTCTCTCAGAGGAACTAGGATAACCTAACCAATAATGTTACAGCTAACGAAAGAGTATTCTTAATTTTAAAAACAACAGTACGCCTGTCACACCCTGCACCGATGGATCTCGTATTACGAAAAAGATTGGCGTTAAATATTTATAAAAGACAGAGTATTACTGATAGAATATTTCGAAAAATTGTACGCACCGATTGTCTAGCTCAGACTGGTGTTACATACGAAGTTGTGTCGAATATACCAAAAGCCAGTGAAGAATTAGAAGATCGTGAAAGTTTAGCACAGATTGCAGCAAGCGGAGAAGACAACAGTCTATGCGATGGTGAAACCTACATCGGTAAGTTTGTCAAATTAAATTTATATCTTCCAAGACCGTGAACGTTAAAATATCTTATCGGGTTATGTTGCGGGGTTATCTTGTAGAAAAATATACCAGAGGTGTGTCAGCTGTCGAAAGTATCTTAACATTGGATCGATTAAGGCAAAGTGTCGCTGTTAAAGAACTGTTGCAAGCTCAAGGCCAGCCGCTTATGCGCAAGACTGCAAGCGTTCCAAACTTCTCCCAGGTACTACTGCCACTCCGCCGTCTTGGACGCACTGTATGCTTTTTATTTTAATTTCATTTCTTTCTTTCTTTCTTTTAGCGCATTGTTTTTTATATTCTTCTTTTTTTTTTCTTTTACCACAAATACATGCCGATCTCGACTAAAATGAATCAGTTCATTTTCACAATATCAATAATATAATTGTCAGCGTTCCTTGTACACCCCCTTGTTTTTCATTATTGCAACGTTTTTAATCTTTTATCATAATGATTTGTTTTATATCAGATTATGAGGTTTGACACTTCGATGGATTCATTAAACGTCACACGTTCTGAAAGCGTTACGGATCTCAACACAGAATTAAATGGGCTGCCACATTCACGACGAGCATCAACCGGTCATGCAAGGAACGAAGAAAACTTTGTTTCCCCTCCACCTAAAGCTTTTGGAATTGGTAAGAATAATTATTTTATATTTTCTTGTCTTCTTTTTTTTTTTTTATTTTCTCTTATGCACATTAAATATACTAATTCGTTTTTTAAGAGATATCGAACAAATAAATATTCTATGATTTCATTGATAATAATCATTTCAAATTCATAGTTCCAATTGTCAAATTTATTACCTCAAATATTGCAAAACGAAAAATATTTTATTTTCGTGACTTTTTAATACAATTGAAGAATCATAGAATAATATTGGTAATGTTAGATTAAAATATAAAAGGAAAGGAAAGAAAAAAAAGAAAGAAATAATAATAATAAAATTCGAATTTCACTCTGACACGTTTATTCATTCATTCATTCATTCATTCATTCATTCATCGCATTAATCATTGATCATTCATACGTAGTAATCCGTTTCATCGTCTTTCTTAAAAAGTTTTTAAACATATTTATATATTTTTTCTAAACCCTCTACGCGATTAATCACTATAATAATTCATCATTATTTCACTGCCTCTACTTTATATTATTAACACGTTCCCTGCTCTCTGTATTGTTTTTGATATATGCTGAAACTCATTTCTCTATGTTAAATGATATATTTTACTTGTTAAAAAATAAAAAGAATTATTGTTGTCGAACAATGATTATTGATATGATTTAAAAATAATTTTTAAAACATTTCTTAAGCTTTGCTACGAGAAAATTAACTACCAAAATTTTACTTAATACAGTACTCGTAAATTCCTAATTATTTTTTTAATGCAATTAACTGTACTTCAATTTTAATTTTAAAATACAATATGCAAACTGGTTTATACATATGATCACGTAATAGAAATAGAAGTCTTCAACAAACAGATAAAAGTAATTTTCCAGTACAGTACAAAAATAGAAGAAGAAAAAATACACATTAGACAAATCTAGCAAATATAATTAATCTTACAGTATGTACACCATTTTCATTTGGAAACACATATCACGAGGGAAATGAAACTAATTTAAATGCAGTTAAGCAAGGAACGTGTGGGTTTAATGGATTGCTATTTTCATAGATCAAAGGATTGACGACAATTTTTATTTGACCTTTTTCTAAATATATTGTCTTAATTCTTTTCTACGCAAATTTTTGATTATTCGATGAATGCAAGTATACAATTAGTTTGCTTTGACCACGATTCAAAAACTCTCTCTCTTGATTATTATCCGCTTATTTAAACATAATGGCACTGTGTCCTAAGGATTTTTTTTTAAATTAGTATTAGAATATCAATTTTTTTCTTTCAATTTTTATTCACTTCTCTTTCTATCTATCTATCTATCTATCTCTTTCTTATTTTCTATCATCGTATTGATTTTGCTTCATTGAGATTTTATATATTCGATATGAACAAACGAAAAAAAAACAAAATGAAAAAGTTTGTTTTCTGAAATGTGGCTTATGCAGTGTTTTTTTAATATTTATATATATATATATATATATACTATATGATACCTTGCAATGATTAGTCCAATATATTTCAATAAAATTCCCTAATTTTTAGCTGTCTCATTGTCAGGCTCCATTTTATCATCACGTTATTCTTTTTTGTTTTTTCTTCGTAATTGGGATATGTTCACTTTGGAATTAGTAGAAAAGAAAGATTAAAACCATAGAGACCTTTATTATCATCCATCTATATTATTTAATTATTATTCATGTCATTCACCATTATAGCACCATTACCTTTCATAATTGATTCTAACAAAACAATAGAAATGATTAGATGCAATAAGAAAAATATTGTTATAGAAAATATTGAATTATAATTATTAAAATTATGAATATTATGAAAGGTTATCGCTCTGACACCTAAATTAAACACATATTGATCAATCTTATCTCACAAACCCTGTTATTTAAAAAAAAAAAAAAAAACAATTAAAAAAAAGCATTATATGCAATACCGAGTTCCTAATTAGTAAACAATTACTACAATGGAATTCTGTGTTCTTATAATTAAAACAGCTTTGATCATATTGTTATATATCACCGTATTATTAATCCTATGTTCAACTTACTAAAATAATTTAATCACCGACACTCGTAATTTTTGTCAACGAGTTGTATAATATGATAAAATGTTAATTATTAAACGATTCTAATTAAAATAAGAAGAAGAAGAAGTTGAGCATAGTAAAAAAAAAAAATCCACTTTTATCAGATCTGCCTAGTGTTTTTAGCAGCGACACTTTAAAAAAAAAAAAAAAACTCTACCACTTATATTTTTTTTTTTATACAATCGACCAAGAGATGTTTAGAATCAAATTGATTGATTTAATTTAAAAAATAAATAAATAAACAAATAAAAGAATATTAAAATTATTTAGTTAAAGAGGTTTTTGAATAATTTTAATGAAACTAATGAAACTAATTGATTTTTTGATACTTATCTCTGTGTTCCTCTGTTTAACACTACGTCTCTCTCTACTACTTCTACAACTTCTATTTCGGCCCACGCAAGGCTCCATTCTGAACTCAGGTAAAATGGAGTCTTGATTTGATACATATTTAAATCGCGTTGTCGTAAAAAAACGGCAATAAACGATTAGTATATACATATAAATATGTTTCGTGAGTGGTTGAGTCTGTCTGTTGTTTTATTTTTTAGTTCATAAGTTTTCTTGCTCTTCAATTAGTATTCAAAAAAATGATGATTTAATTATTATTATTATTATGATTATTATTATTATTATGATTATTATTATTATTATTATTATTAGAGTATGTATTATATTTATTATGTTTAAATTAAAAAAAAAGAACAATAAGAATGTATGCTGAAAAATAGGGGTAGCACAATTATTTTTCACATCTGTTTATTCGATTAATCATTTTTCAACATTTTTCAATCAATATTTTATCATATTTTAAATACACGTTTAAAAGAGAGATACTCGTTTATATTAAATTATAAATATATTTATAACAATTTAAAATATTGCTTATAGAGAGAGAGAGAGATATGTTGAAAAATATTGATCCAATAAATGGCAGATATTTTTTTGTATTTTTTTTTTTAAATACACACAGTATTCCAATTTTTCGTTGGAAACAATACTACATTTTTCAAAAGAAAAATTATTGCTACTTGTAGTTAAATATTATACAAAGTGGCTGAATTGATTGGATTTATTAATTTTCTTTTATTTTTGGTTGAATTTAAACGTGAATGCGTTGTGGTCATGTGTTTGTGTTAATAAACTCGTTTGACGTGCATGATATAAACAATATGTTTTTAAATCTTATACAAAGCAAGCAACCATGCAAGAAAGCAAGCAAGCAAGCAAGCAAGCAACCATGCAAGCAAGCATTTTAATCAGCAAGTTCGTTCATTGAAATAATTTTTTATTTCTTTCCCCCAACTTTTTTCTCTTCTCCACAATTTTATGTAACTAAACCTGAATGTTTATTATTCATGATTAATGTTTTTTATTGACCCACATTAAAGGAAAGAAAAATATAGAGAAAAAAAAACATTCGTAGTAACTTCAACTTCGTCGTTGCATTTAATGCCAAATCATATATCGCATAGAAATCATTTTTCATTGGCACATATGATCATAAATATGCATTATCTAAGAGTGTGATGATTAAAAAAAAAAAAAAAGAAAGAAAGGAAAGAAGAGACAAAAAAAAAAAATTGTTTACGTATTACCAAAGTTATTTGGTTCGATACGATAGAAATGATTTCTATATAAATTATTCGATTTATCTTCTTTTTTTTTTCTTTTTTCTATTTTAACAACATTTGGCAATCGATAAATGCATTTATATCATGACATATTCAATAAAATGTATATAAAGTAAATTAATTTATAGGTGACGTATGACACAAGTTATTTATTTATTTAATCATTGTGCAACTTTTTTTTTATCTTCATATATATATTATTTATTGCACAATGATTGAATTTTTATTTTACCTACATATATGTGAATGTGTTATCCAGTCGATAAATTAGAATCCAACGTAGGATTATTAACTGTAACATATATGTGTATATAAATATTAATAGTAATTAAATATCATAGGATATAAAGGAAAGAAAAAATGATGAATATTTTGATATCGGGAAACAATTTAATATTATATTATATCTCTCCTAGTTTTTATCGCAAAATATATCAGCATTTTTCTTTTTATTACACATTTCTATTACTATATTTTTAATCATAGAATTGGTGATCAAATTTTGTTTAAAAGAAACTGTATTTTTAGTTTTTGGTTTAAATTTAGATGAACAAATTGTTTCCTGCCGATCTAAATATATCTAAAGAAGATTATAATTTCGTACTTTTCTCATACGTAAAAAGAAAATTTTAATTTAACGACATCAATAAAAAAGAATTTCAAAAACAAATGAATAAAATAATGTGAATTATCTGCAATAATATATATATAACGTATAACAAGTTTAAATTACTTGGAATATTTTTCTTTTCACGTAAACGAGGAACTAGTTTAAAGTCAGGTATAGTAAAGTAATGTTTTTGAATAAATGTATAAATAATTAAGTAAAAATAATAATTATAACAGAGAGTAAAGCATAGTAAAAAAGATGCTTAGCTATGCATGACGTATTACTATTTAAAAAATAGTTTCGCAGCATGTGTGGTTTTAAAGGATAGTTTATAAATGCATAGTAATCATTTATTTAAAAAATAATAATAAACAAAGAAGATAAAGCAAAATCAAACGACGATTATATTTTAATTATTTTAGTTTCTGAGTGACTACTAGTACCTTCGACTTTAAACTAACATCGATTATATATTTCGAATAAATTCAAAATGCTTATTAAAAAAAACTAACCAATACTTGTATAAATCTTTTTAAAAAAAGAAAAAAAATGTAGCATTTTGAGTTTATTATGCAATGGCGAGTTACTCGATGATTATAAATAAAAATTTTCCAATCAAAAATATAATTATTATCAACAATATATATATAATGTATATATATATATGTTATTGATTAAACAAAAAAATGGACCCGTCAATTGCAACTAAATTTACAAATATAAATAATAATCATTTCCATCTCTTGTATATACAAATCGATTTTATATATCTATATGAAACACCTTATCGAATATTAGAAAACAATATATTCATCTGAACTGTATTTATCCACATTTCATTCTTCAGTTGTATAATAATAATTAGCCCATAGAAAAAGAGAGAAAAAAAAATTAAAGAAAAGGCATGATCAATTGTTCAATAATTCACAATGCAAGCCTGCAAGCGGCCTGTAAAATACAAAAATCTTTTATTTTGCGAAGGGCTCGCCATTTTATAATTGAAGAAACCAAAAAAGGAAGTTTCTTTTTTTTTTTATTTGTTTTTTTTTTCTTTTTTTTAATAGAACTTTAGAATCGGACGAAAATTATTAAAACAAACGAAGAAACAAAATATAAGAAACTAGGTGTAATCAGTTAAAACTATCTCCTTTCAGCGAGACCAACTTTCCTGAATCTGAACCTGAATCTCAACTCACTGACACGTCTGCAACAATCCACCTCTACCAAGTGTAGGTGACACTCGCTGTTGATTGCTCTTTCAAATTTTTTTTTATTATTTTTTTTATTTTTTCCATTAATTTTTGCCAGCAAATATTCGACGTTTTATTCTCCTGCTACTTGGAATGGTATAATAATTAAAAAAATCAAAAAATAAATAATAATTACGTATACGTTTTTTTTCTTTTCGACGATAAATTTGAAAGAGCACATTCTTGATCGTTCTTGTAGTTGGTTTGTACTTCAATTTTGTTTCCTTACTTACTCCTTTGTTTTAGACGTTACAAAAAAAAAAAGGAGAAAAGGAATATATTGCAGTCCATTAAGTTTACAATTAAATGAAATTTTGTAACGATGATTATGTTGTTGATTTTTGTTGATCATCGTTTTTAAATAAAATTGTTATCTTATTGTACTGCAATTGTCGTGTATCGTTATCGAATATGTTTGGTGTGTTCAGTGCTTATTAGTACTGTATATTATTCGTGTTTATTTTTCATTTTCAATTTTTCATACAAATCTAATACATATATGTATATTCCACGTTTTAAAAGTTTTTATTTTCCATAATTGAAAATTATTATCTCAAGGTGAATTATATTTTATTACTGAGACAGGCCAATTAATAATTTCAAAATTAAAAAATATAAATACATATGAATATATTCAATTATTTATTTATGTATTTATTGGTCAACGTAATTAAAAAAAGAAACATGGAATATATATCAATCCACTTTCCCTTATTTCTGTTTCATTTATTTTTTATCGTTGTTATTTTATTTTCTTTTTTCTTTAGGTACAGCATGATCAATCTTATGTTCATTATTTATGTATATTTTTATTATTATTATTATTATTATTATATTATTATTATTATTATTATTATTATTATGTGTTTATCAGAACCGATCTGGTGTATCCATAGTGAAGAATAAAAAATAACAGATTAAACCTGAAATTTGACGATGTTTCAATGGTTATACATTTCTTATTATTACAAACCTAAAAAAAAAAGCAAAAGAAAAAGAAAGAACTTAATAAAATCATATTAATCGTTTATTAGAATATCAGTCACAGATCGGTACTGACGTGTATCTAATTTTAACATTCGCTTGAGTTTCCAAAGCAGCATTTTAATTAGTTAAACGTCGCATTCTAGCAATAACATAGTCAAAATATTCATTTTAGCATCCCCAACTATGGTCGGTAGTAAACTGGGTCTACGTATGACTACGTTGCACGAGGAAACATCTAACGTTGGGAATCAATTAACAACCCCTATTCATGACGACGAGGAAGAAAAAAGTGTTGCTGATTATTCCGAATACGATGCGTATCAGGTAGTATATATACATATATACATAAATCATTCACACACATTCGTTTCAAATCATTTACCTGTTTATATTTTTGTCCGGTAATCATAATTCATCAGTAAACGGCCAGTTGTAATAATTGCTATAATTTATACAGTTGTGAATAGAGTAGAGTGATTTTAAAATAAAAAAATTCCTCGGCCCCCTACCATCACCATTAACCACCCTCCTCCTCCCCCATCACAGGTGTGTGTCATTTATGCAAGACAGAGTGTAACAAAAAAATATAAATAATTAAAATATCTAACAAAATTACACCGTGTTAACCCTCTATATAACAATTTATCTGTTTTATTTAATTTAATGTATAATATGCTGTAAATTTGATATTTATATCTACAAATTGATTTATTGGAATAGAATATTTGAAAATTGTGTTATAAAGGGTTAATCATGAATTTCAATGAAAGAGATCAGAGATTGTATTATATATAAAAACAAAATACAAAGAAAAAAAATAACAAAAATTCAGGCACCAGCAAAACCAACGAAGCCGCTAACTTCGTCACGCACATTGGATTCGCTTGCTGAATTGCAATCAACGAAAATCAACACTCCGAGTATGAGTAGCAGCGGTTACGGTTCTCAAGCAGTTTCAACGACCAATTTAACGTCCGAAGATTCGATTTCTATCAAATCTATCAGCGTAGATGAAACACCCGATTTAGAATATCGAAATTTGTTGGATAATAAAAAAGCAGAGAAGATGGACAGTTCACTAGTTGAAGAAACACCTGAGGAATATACCTGCGACGTCAACACTGCTATGGAACATTTGAGTGTCACGGAAGATTCTCGTGAGGGTTAGTTAGTTTGGTTCTCTCATTTACAACAGACAGAATATAATTTTTAATTCCTTTTTTCTTTTTTTCAACAACAATAATTATGTATTCAAAGATTTTTCATAAATGGTTCTTGCCATTATCAATAATAATAATTATCATCATCATCATCGTCATCGTCATCATCATTATCATCATCATTTGCGTCAGAGTTTTACAACACTGTTCAACATACATTCGAATGCTTTAAAAGTTTGATTTGTTGTTGGGTATATATGATTGCAAAAATGATAACTGTTTGATCCTGTCAGATATAATTTTGAAGAATATTGATGTTGTTACTATTGCTAGTATCAAAACTAAAGCTGATAGGGTGAAATTGATGCTGTTTTTTGTTTTTGTTTTTCTTTAAGAGATAAATTCACCTAAATATATACTAAGAACGAGTTTAACTTTTAAATCATTCGGATATTAACGTTGTTTTGTTCGGTAATTCGTGTAATTAATTTAATGTATTAATTATTTTTCAATTGTTTTTTTTTTTTTGTTATTTTTTGTCTTGTACAGTAAACCATAGGAAAAATCTCGAAGAAATGGGTGCTTACACGGATCCCGATACCGAGAGTCCTGTTTCATCGACGAAAGACGACAGCGATGCTACCTGTAATTTAACAACACTTAACGTAACGCAGAAAAAGGATACCCAGAATCCGATTTTAGCTGGTAGAAGAAAAAGCGAGATGGTAATTAGTCAAACATCGAATTCTGGCGACGAGAGTCCTTTGGAAGGATCCTCGGTTGTTCATACGCAACTTCCACCAGGCAAGGTAAATCAAATTATATCAATTCTTCATATGAATAAAAAAAAGTAATGTTAAGAATTTAAAGAAAAAGATAAACGATAACATCATTTTGTATATTATTTATTGTTATTTTATGTTGTACGAAGAAGGAAAGCTTCTAGTGGTACAGGAAGGCCTACCAGTTCTCAACACAGAGCTTCGTTCCCTATGGTCCGTCCACAAGTTTCTGAAAGTAAAGCTGCAGCAAGATTGGAACAAACGATGCAGCCTAATATGCCATACGAAAATGGTGACAATAGCTCCTCCGAAAGCATCGATGGTAGTTTTTTCATTTAACATTAATCTTATTTCATCGTTTTCATATTTAATCGGTTAGAATTTATTAATAAATAGAAAGATTTAAAAAAAAGCTGGGTAAATCATATAATCAATTAGGGTTCAGATTTCTTGTATCAAATATTAAACTATTGTTTATTCAATTATTTAACGATTAAATAATATTCGTACAAATGGTTGTTACACAATTAATTGAAGTTCAAATATCTCGAATGCATATTTATATGATATCATTGTTGTTATTTTGTTAATTATAGATGACACGAGTGATAAAAGTTCAGCCTTTGGCTCGAGACACGATCTGAATAGAATCGAAACTCCGTTACCAGATTGGGTGATAGTAGGTGAATCTGTATTAGTTCGTCCATACAGTTATTCAGGTGTTATCGCATATGTTGGTGTAACAGAGTTTGCATCTGGTATATGGATTGGGATTGAACTTGATGCACCAACTGGTATATATATCTCATATTAAAAATAATTTATATATATATATCTCTGGTGAATGGTTAAACAAACAGAAAAAATGATTAAAATTTCACTTAATACTTTTGTTTACCCACACATCAGAGAAAGAGATAATTTTTTATTAACCATTGATCTTTTTATTAAGTTAATTAAAATGATTATTATTGAACATTAATTGATAGGTAAACCCGACGGTGCTGTACATGGTCATAGGTACTTCAATTGTCGACCAAAGTGTGGAATCTTTGTT
>NW_025113129.1:2906353-2907927 GCF_010416935.1 Polistes fuscatus
TATGCTAATTTAATTATTTATATTTAATAAGAAGAAAAAGAAATGAACGAACAAATGCAAGATGTGTGAGAAGAAATTTCGTGGGATTATTTTTGAATGTTTCATTTTCAATCAATTTCAATTTCATCAATTTTTTTAAATGTTTCATATAGGCAAAATATTTTAATTATGCTAATTTAATTATTTATATTTAACAAGAAGAAAAAGAAACGAACGAACAAATGCAAATTAAGTGAGAAAAACTGTCGTGGGTTCCATTTTTAATCAATTTCAATTTCATCAATGTTTCATAGCAAATATTTTAATTATATTCGTTGAATTATTTGTACTTTTCTTAATACAATAGAAAAATATATAATTGTAATTTAAAAGTTCGATATGTTTCAAATAGAATTGTGTCGAAAGTGTTAAAGAAAAGAAAAATTCTGCTTAAAAAAAAAAAAAACAATATAATAGAAACGATAGGATTGAATTGCATTCCAGCATGGAATTTATGTTCCTTCAAAATGCGTGCCATTCGAATGTATATTTATGCCGGAGAGGACATAACAAAGTCTTATCTTTCATTTTGCCGAGGGTGATCGTTCTTTCAGTTCTTGCACTTTCAAAAGTATCAATCGTCGTATCTTTTCTTCCAATGATTTGTTTTTTAAATCCTCGTTTTTGTTTGATCAACGTTAGAAGTGCAACTCAAACGTTTCTCAATTTCAAATAAAATTTATTATATTTATTTTCTTTTTTTGTTTTTTTAATAAAAAATATTTTCAAATTACACACACACACACACAAACACTTTGAAATAATTGTAGAATAATTTAAACAAATGTTGTCAATTAATTATTATTAATTATTCAAATCACTCGTTTTTGTTTGATCAACGTTAGAAGTGCAACTCAAACGTTTCTCAATTTCAAATAAAATTTATTATATTTATTTTGTCTTTTTTTGTTTTTTAATAAAAAATATTTTCAAATTACACACACACACACAAACACTTTGAAATAATTATAGAATAATTTAAACAAAAATGTTTTCAATTAATTATTATTAATTATTCAAATCACTCGTTTTTGTTTGATCAACGTTAGAAGTGCAACTCAAACGTTTCTCAATTTCAAATAAAAATTTTTTTAAAGATAATTACAATTTATTATATTTAATTTCTTTTTCTTTTTAATAAAAAATATTTTCAAATTACACGCACACACACATACACACTTTGAAATAATTGTAGAATAATTTAAACAAAAATGTTTTCAATTAATTATTATTAATTATTCAAATCACTTAGATTAGAAACATTTGTTCCACTTTGCATTTTAAAAAAAAATGTCCAAGTATTTCAAATAAATTAAATTAGAATTTGAAATGTTCATTAGAATATAAGAAATAAATGGTATATTAATCAAACGTTTCTAAGAACGATCAAGGTTTTACGAATCAACTCGACGTTACGTTAAAAACTTTAAACATAAGAGATGAAGATATTCTTCTACTTGGTAAATTTATCCTTTTCTCTTTTTATCAAAAAGGGATTCGGTTCGAGAACGACCTTGTTGTACCTGGGAAATCAT
>NW_025113129.1:2920423-2922900 GCF_010416935.1 Polistes fuscatus
ATTATTTTTGTTTTTTTTTTATATTAATTTTTGTCATTAAAATAATAAATAGGTTAAAAGTAAATTGCAATGGATATTATTATAACAAAGGGAAGGATTCCCTTTAGATAGGTCGCGTTTTGGGTTTGGCCGAATTTAAATAGGAATTCGGACCACATGGTGGAATTAATGCAAATGCATTCTCCTCCTGCAGTCGGGAGACGATCCTATCTGAGAATGATCAAATAAGAATACCAAAAAAAAATCTCTTTGGAAGTATATAAACCCTTTTCCCTTTCGTACATCGACTGAAGTAAAGTAAAAAAAAAAAAAGGAAAGAAAAAAAAAATCGAAAACCAAATAAATACACACTTGGGATTCAGGTTCCTGATCCCTTTCCAATTATTTTCTCGTTAGTCGCATTGACAACACGAAACGTATTTTATCCCTTAACCCTTTCGATGTAAAAGAAAAGAAAAAAAAAGAAAAAGAACAAATATCATTTTAAATTAATTATTAATAATACAATATAACATTATTTTTTGCTGTATAAATTATTAAAATGTAAAACAATTATTATTACGCGTTGAAATAATTTAATTAATTAATTAATAATTATTTTTCTGTGTATAAATTATTAAAAGGTAAAACAATTATTGTTACGCATTGAAATAATTAATTATTTTTCCGTATATAAATTATTAAATGATAAAACAATTATTATTACTCGTTGAAATAATTAAATATTATTTTTATAATAGTTATTCACATTGTAATAATTATTATAAGTAAATAATTTTCGTGTAATTGATTTTAATCACATACCATAATCGCTACTTGTCAAAATATCATAATTAAAAGATAAAGAATAGAAAAATGGTTAAGTATCATACTTTGTTAGTCATGAGTTCATTATCCCTACGGTTTTGATGATTCGTAATTTTTCGTATAACGCGGATCAAACCTTGTAAAAGAAAAAAAAAAAAGGAAGTAGAAACCTTTATACTAAATGTTAATTTTAAATTATACTAAATAATCTTTCGTTATATACATAATAACTGTATATATGTAAAAAAATAACAAATTATTATTTCTTCCTTTCATTTCTTTTTTTTAATATTTATTTTATATTTATTTATTTTTAATATTTATTTTATATTTATTATTATTATTAGTATATTTTATTATTATTTTATATTTAATAATATTCATTTTAATATTTTAAATAATATTTAATAAATTAATTTTTAATATAATTCCTTTGTTTTTTTTTGTTTTGTTTGTTAATTTATTATTTGTTTTATAGATTTCTCGCAATTACAAATCGTAACGTGTTACATATTTAATACTGCTTTTTTTGGGATCATCGTTAATATAAACGTTATCAATAAATTCATACTCATTTGCAAATAATAATGGTTATGATTGATAAAAAATGGCAAGACATAGAATAAACAAGTCCAAGTTATTGATGTCTCTTCTTATTCATTGTTCTCATTTGAATTCGATAACACAGTTCTCAAGGATTCATACAATTTGTAATTATTATTATTATCTTTATCATGATTGATTTATCATAAATGAATAATTAAATATATATGTGGTATTGTTTCAAATAGGATAAATATATTATGACGATCGTATGAAAATATTCGTAGGTTACGAATTTCTTTTTTTTTTATCAACTAATACAATATTATTTTATAATTATAAATAAATGTTACATTAGAAGTAAGAAAAAATAAAACAAAATACAAATTATATTATAATTGTATTATAATATATTTTTTTTTGTTTTCTATATTAAATACCATTAAACATTGTTACCACCTATTATCATTATTATTATTATTATTACAAGGATGATATAATTTGTAGAAAATATTAATACCATTATAAACATTGGTATCATCACTTAAACAAGGAAAGATAAAGTAACAATCAAATAAAATAAAAACAAATTATAATAAATTACGAAAAAAAAGAAATGAAAAATTGAAAAAAAAAATATGTAAAAATTGTATTAGTCATTGGTAGTTAATCTGCATTCAAAATTCGTGTCCCGAACCTAATCCTAGGTAATGAAACGTTAACAAGTCGGTCTCGCAAAAGGAATTCTTCGAAACGGAAAGAGTGCGGCTTTGATTGTTTGAAAAGCTTCGCATGATTCACACAAATGACAATTACGCACATAGTGTGTCACATGTATTGTGTGTTACATCCATGTGTTCTTATAATAGTGTAATAGTAGTAGTAATTGAGTAAGTGTAAGTAGTCAATTGAGTAAAATGTATGTTTCTTCCTCGATCTTCAAAGGAAGTTCAAAATAATATTCATCGATGTAGGACTCATCGAATGTTTCTATTTAATTCCCAATGTATATTAACATTTTCCCTTTCCTATTGCACATTTGTGCAATTCATTTGTCCTTTGTCTATTAACAATTGTCATTTCCCGATTATTATAATACGTCCTTAAAGTCAGAGAATTGACATTAA